>NW_023276791.1:0-114974 GCF_013357705.1 Chelonus insularis | reverse complement strand
AATTCCTGGATTGTCCATAGTTATTTCTTTCTTTTAAAAAAATGCTCATATCTCGGAAACGGTAAGAGATAGCTCAAAAATAACGTAATTTTCGGGGGGTACTGTATGGGTTGTTTGTGTTAGCTGCCCTCACATTTCCAGTAGTACAAGCTGAAAAACGTGGTGTCGAACCGCTGTTATTTATAGCTTTTATTTTTGCATCATGTTTCAACATCTGTATTTATCCGCTAGTATTCAGGTTATATACGAAGTCCGGTATTCGACATTTAGGATTTACATCAACGTGATTAACTCTTTTTTCCAGAAAGGCTCATGTAACATGGTTTGTTGATCTTTGATGAAATTATGAGGTTTTTTTCCTAATTTTTTTTATTAACACAGAAGTAAACCCAAAAACGTATTAATGAACATGTACATAATGTCCTTTTTTATTAAATTTTCTGCACTACTAGAACACACTTACCATTATACAACTCAGTATCGTACGATTTTAGCGAAAAGTGTAGATGCGGACAGTTGGTCTAAACAAGAAGTTTCTCATACACTTCTGCGGGCAAACTGAAGAACTCCACTTTCTGATTGTGGTTGAACATTGAATGATAAACTAAAAAAGTCAATTACATAACTAAAACATCTTCATCCCATGACTCTTGTTTTTTTACCATCTAAAGTAAAAATTACGGCATTCATTTTTCTCCGTGTATTGCAGCATAAATATTAAAAGCATTCATCAAATAATTGAGGTTTAACGTACATTTGGTTCCATTATAAATGAAATTTCTGTAAAACCCATTATGACTGTTGAATTATAAAATATGTATATTTTTTAAGGAAAATAAAGTTTTACTGAAAAATAATAAATCCAATTAGCTTAAATATATCTAATGTATATTTTCACAGCAGTATTAGCAACGATACAGAATTTTACAATAAGGCAAAACAAAATCTTCACAAAAATGTTAATACATTAATCGTATTAGAAAAAATTAATATTAGAAATGAAAGTTTGTTTGTTTTTTTTTTTTTAATATTAGTTGCATTTTTTTTTAATATAAAAGAATTAGAAATGTCTTTTAAGGATTTTGTCCATAAATATGAGACTATTGAATCTCGTCTCACAATGTTTTATTTTTATTTTAGAATATATAATTATAATTACTTATCTATTCTTATACTTAATTAAACATTTTCGAGAATATCTGCAAAGTAGATTTGCCGTTAAAAAAAAGGAAAAAAAGTTGATACATGATTTGTGCCACATAAATATAAAACTAAGTTTGATTTTTTCTTTCTTCTTTTTTTTCTTTAATATAATAATGCAGAATAAGAGAATTAACCAATATTTACATAATATATATTCTCTTCTCCATAATCAGCTTTTTAATAATCGTTAACAAACGAATTTTCTGTTTTACAATTGAGCATTTGCATCTGTCAAAATACTAGAAAAAAAATTTAAGAATGCATTAAACGCATTTGATCTGGTTTTGTAACAAAATGATTCAAATCAAAATACAATTGTGGATGAAACTTCTACAAACACTCATATATCTATGAATCCCTAAATTTAGGGGGCAATCAATCAATTAATACAGTTTATTATAAAAACGATTACATCTAGGCAGGCTAGATTGCGATAATTATTTATTAGTTTATTTATTTATTTTATTATTTTCAGATCGTAAGTATACCAATTAGTTAATGATATATTAAAATTTTTAACAACAAGCAGACAGATATCTACTTCATTTGAGCACTAGTATCCTTTAATGATGTTTTATTTACCCCGAACCGGATTGATACTCAAAAGGAGTAGCTTTCTGCCTTTTTTCTTTCTACCTATAATTAATTATGTTTAGTGAAACGTTTAAGCAACGTCTGCAAATCGCAATTATACTCAACATCATTCGGTAATCTTTTCACCAGTATTCAAATAAGTGATGTAATAAATCACTCTAAAACCTTAAATTATTGTTTTAATGGCATCCAAATATGTGAGATTTTTTATTCTGTAAGAATAACTACTTATACTTTCTTGCAATACTTGGTATTCAAAGAAAATTCAGCATTTTTCTATTGTTGTTGTTTTTTAAAGGGCATTTGGTCCTTTAATAAATGATATTTTTCGTTCTGATTAATAAATCTATTTTACATTATTTTATATATCTCATGTTATTTAATAACGCTTTTAACTCCATAGTTTTTTGTCAAATAAAGACTTAATAATCATAACAAGTCATTAAGATAAACTCAAAACAAATTTGTAATTTTTTTCAACTTCTCTTCATATACTTTGCTCTATTCCTGTATATTTGTTTTATTTTTTATTTATTTTTGAGTAATAACTGGTTTTTGTAGACAATAGCAGTATTGAAATTAGTAGCAATATGAAATTTCAGTTAAAAATAGTACGAAAGCTCGTTCAAAGATATATTAATTTATACGCGAGATTATTTGTATGTCAGTGGAAAATTTTCTTTGAGAAAATTATTAATTATAAATTCGTCGTATTCTTTATATTGTTCAATTATAATCTAAATGGAGCTCGTTGATCGATAGGTGTAGCTTTTGATCCTTTGCGTGATGCTAGTGGAGTATTAGATACTGATGTGTCTGAAGCACCTGATGGTTTTCGTGACAACCTCGATGCTGGTGGTAGAGGTGTTGCTGATCCACTAGAAGGTGTTCGTGTCCTAATGAAAATGATCAATTAATTTTTAATTCTTTTCAATTCAAATCTACTATTCAATACATATACATTCAACTCCCAAACTTTAAAGTTTACATTTTTATTTAATTCAACCTTTTTCTTGTTTCTCGTCAAGCTATAATGTAAACTTTATTTACAAATTTACAGATAGAAGCATTTTACGATAAATCTACAATAGATAAAAGAAAAAGAAATGATCAGATAGACAAGAAGCTAGTTACCTAGCTTTTATAGCTGATGAAGTGTTAGTAGCTGAACTGGTACAAGCTGAACTGCCCCTAACATTTTACAATCAATTCATCAACAGTTAGTTACTCAGAATCAATCATAATTAAGTTAAGGGAAATATATTACAGTGGTTTAAAACGATAAAGGTCCAGAGAAAGAGAATACATTCTGAATAATGACACACAACTAAAAAAATAACAAAGTGTAAACTTTCACATCAACAAAAAAGAAGTGAATAATCCTAAAAAAAATATCATCAAGGATAACACAAAACAATATGAGTAAAGATAGACACGAAATTAAGCGACAGACAGAGCATACCCAGTAGAGTCAGTTGAAATTGTAGAATGGTTGCTTTGCGTGGAATGAGTTGAAAAGTTACTCGTTGTAGATTGAGGAGATTTTATATCTGGTCCCACGTAAACAGGAATCCGCGACCGACTAAACCATCACCATTAAAGTATCATGAGCACGACATTCAGCAATTAATCAAGCAAACAGACATTTTTGTTATATTATTAATTGATATCATTTACAATAGAATAGTAAAAGTACTGAAGTTTATGCTGATAAAAGAACTTATGGATATTTTATAAAATCCTTGATGTCATAAACAAAAACAAATATTTTCATTGGAATATATTTAACATTATGATGATTCCAACACCATTATATATGATCAAGCTTATCCCCACTCATCACCAGATGCTTTATTAATATTTTATTAATTTCGCTTTACCTATTTGGTGTTACAGCACCAGAAAGAGTTGGGATACTTGATGTTCTATAGATTGAACCCAGCCTAAAACAACGTTATGGGTTATGATGTGACTCTAAGTGTCAATTGATTCAACTAATTGGTTTTATTTGAACATATTATTTTTCTTCAATAACTAAATGAATTAATTAATGATATTTTCTTGACATCAATAAATATATGAAAAGCTATCTATATAACTATCGTTCATTCATTATGCTAAATTTGTGAATTATTCTACTTCGAATAAAATTAATTTAGAAAATTACTAGCAGATTTTGATGAATTTTTGATAGAAATTAATTGTTAATATTTTATTGGATATGAAAAATATTTAAAATTTGTAAATGCATGGATCAGCAATGCAGTTAGATTATTATAATGACTATCATTATTTTGTCAAAAAATTTGTTCAATGCGCATTAGTGTTTATATTTGAAATTTTAATGCAGGATATTTATGCAGAGATTAAGATGTTCTACCTTGATGGAACTCCACTTGCAGGACTGACGAGACCTGTTGGCGTACGTGGTCGAGAAGTAGCTGATCCATTTACTGGAGTGGCAATTTTCCTGCCAGACATGCTATTGTGACGACTAGATGATGGTGTATTGCCAGTGGTTCCCATTGTTCTGCGTGGAATGCGACTTGGAGTTCCGGAATCATCTAGAATATTATTTCAACTCATAAACTTATTCATGAAATAATTGTATAAATATAAAATATTAATTTTGCTAATGATTTCGTTAATTACCTGTACTATCTAATGACTGTGTTGATCCATAACGACTAGGTGGTTTGCTTCCCTGTCTGGATGCTGGTCTGCTACTTGGTCTACTTGCAGGTCGTGACGCTGGTCTCGATGCTGGACGGCTAGATGGCCGACTGCCACCTGTTGATTATTTAAATGATTAATTTATTTATTCATAAACATTAGTATTAAAAGAATGAAAATAAAAATGTTTAAATTTATGTACCTGGCGTTACTCCACTCCTATAAGGAGTACTAGTTTTTCGTCCCGAAAGTTTGAATGAACTTTCATTATCACTCAAACTATCTGGTGTTCCAGCACTCAGAGATGATCTAGAAGCACGTTGTTGACCCATAGGTACGCTTCGGACACTGCGCTCTCTTACCTAAGAGAAAATAATTCATTTTAATTTCAATAAATATTTTATTTTTCTGATAATAAGAATAATAAGAATATGAGTATCTAAATAGTTGTCAAACAAATGAAATATTCAAACAAAAAGAGGTAATACTTTTTTTTTTGTTTTTATTGTAGTTTGAATTTATGGTGTTGTGCGAGTGACTTTTTTCATTGCTGAAAATGGGCACATAAAGTGTTTATTTGTACATAAAAAAATTTTTTATCAATGAAAATAATTGAATAATTATTTTACTAGTCTTAAACCTTTATGAGTCTCCATTTTCAAAGTCACACATGGTGAAGTGTCTTGTATATGATAGCATGAGTACGTACCCACTGCTCCTACGAATGGATGAGGTACTAAAGATATTAGATTCAATTATGATGAAATAATAATTAATTACTTTTAAAGATAAATAAATTTTAGTTTGATTTTAACATTATGATTATCAAGATATTGAAAAGAAAAATCTTCAGTAAAATTATCAAGTATGATTATAGATAATTTAGTCATAATTGAATCTAAATGTATTCTACAGATGCATGCAAACTTACCAAGAGGAGTTGGGAAAGATATAGAAGCTTATGGTGATTCGAAGTATCTCCAATCAACGCCACTATGTGAGCATTAATGTAGGAAATAATTATGCACATTCAATAATCTATCATAAAGATGAAGCATATTCTCTTCAAGAAGATGTGTGCAAATGGATTTTACAATCAATATTTCATATATTATATTACATTATTATACTTGAAAATAGTTCTTTCTACTTATTTATCATTTTTCTTTTAAAGACAATTCAAGTTGAAATAATATTTCAGTAACAAAGTTAAAGGGGATGATTTCGAGGCATCCAAATAAACGAAATCATATAAACACAAACCAATGAAAACATGTCAAATAAATAAGAATAAAATTCATAATTATAAATGTTGATATAAAAATCAATGAAGTAAATGCGAGTAAAAGAAGTAATTAAGTTGATGAGGAAAGAGCGAGCTCATACTTAATAAATGATGAAAATATATACAGTACTTGAGGTTGGCTGATACTCACTGTACTACGCATTGCAATAACTACTTGTACTTGACAAACTCCCAATTACAGGCAAAAAATCATCACAACTCAATAGAATCAAAAGAGAATGATATTATTTACCCAGTGGTAAGAGGGGGCGTGCATGTGAAGAGGATACGAGCACGGAAGGTCCTCCTTTTGCCTCAAACTCTCAAATATCGGCATCAGCTGGTTCATAAACTCCTCCGCTATACCACAAATCAAATTAATCATACTACATGTTTAAAATTGCCAATTCTCCAGAATATTCAAGCAATTCTCTAGAATTTTTCTTCTTTTTTTTTAATCCTATGAATTTCTAATGTCCTTCAAATGATTGTTACCTAAATTTCAATAACTCACGTACATTTTTTTATTCGACTTCTTATATCTATTAATTTATGAAAATTTTTAGATAAATTTTTTAACTAATTTCTTTGACTTGTCACGTTATTTTGAACAACCTCTATCATATAAAAAATTCATTCAATTGTTTTATCATTGTTTTTAATGAGTTGTTGGCCTGTAAAGTTGATAAAAGTTTCCTAAATCTAAAAAAATGGATTTATTATTTAAATAGTTCTGATGATGAAGCAATTATTGCAATAGCTCTTAGCAATTTTTAATTTCATCAATTTCATTGTTATTCAATAAAAACGAAATGCAATGTAAATTACGTTGATGACTTGTGAGGGGCGCAAAATTATTGAATAAAAATCACATCTCCTGAGGTTCTTATGATAAATACACTCATCACGCGGTTCCTACTTATTTAAAGACCTCCACAGGTATTTCTTACCAATCTTACTACAAATTCCATTCAAATAATTCTACAAAATGTTGAAAAACATGCGCATGCATATATCTTATTATTTATGGCTCAGATTTCCCTTGATACTTACTGAGGTATCGTTGAAAGCGAATGGTTAACGCTTTTTTGGATCAGAAGATTATTTGGTGCTTATATTTATGTGCGAAAGATATAAAATGCGGGTGAAATAAAATAAAATTAAACTTTCGTAGAATATTAAAGATAGTGAGGTAGAGTTTAAATTGTAACTTAATATTCTACGAAAGTGAAAAATAAAGTGAATGTTTGAAGTGAAAAGATTGATCCTTATTGCATGGTGAGTGAAGTTACCTTGGTGATTGGACCAGCAGATGACATTTGTGTGCGTTGAAGGGTTGAAGTTGGACTTGGTTTGGATCTGAAGGCTGTCATAGTCTGGCTGACACCATCCGCCAAGATAAATTGCTCTCTCAGCTCAATATTTGTTCGTCCCTTGGCTACAGTGTGTTGCGTGCACGCAGTTAGTAGGAATACACAAAAGAATGGTCAAGGATAAGAGAAAAGGTGCAGAATATTTATTAGAAAATTTTTCCAACAGTTAACCAAATTTAAAATAAAACGAAGAATTCAACATCAGAACATGACAAAGACCAAGAAAGAGATAAGAGAAAATTATGCATAAATTTTGTTGATAGTTTTAAGGAGCAGAAAGAGAATCAGCAATTAGTTTTTCACAAGTTTTACAAAGTCAATCATGCATAAGAATAATGATAGAGTTTTTGAGAGAATGAAAATGATTAATTGTAATAATAATAAATAATTGAAAATTAAAAACAAAAACAGTTATAATAGAGTAGAGTAAGTTGGAAAAAAAAATAAAGCGTGTATGTGTGTATTGTGTAAAGGAGCAGAAAAAGAACAAAAACAATATAATTGTAAATAAAATAATAAGTGATAAATAAAATACAATTATAAAATAAAGTAAAATCACACCAATAATCCAATTAATAACTAAAACTAAGTAGTACTAATAGAATATTTTACTATCTTACTAAAAAAACTTGATCTTGATTCAAAAATTCCAATTGATTATTTAAAATTAATATGGTAGATATAAAAAAAATTAATAAATATAAAGAACAGGGGTAGGCAAACTTTGATTTTTGCGAAGCATCAGTAAAAAGGTCGACCTAGTAAAATCTTATATCTCTCTCACTTTTACTTGCAGGTGTAATAGCTCTGAAAATTATACTTGGAGAGCCACGTTTTCCCATCTCTGGTAAAGAACGTGCTCAGGAAGACTTGGGTTGGATAAGATTTACAAGAGGATTTTCCCGGCGATTAAGGACTTTTATAATATTCATTTTTAAAATAAACTCTTTGATCCCACATTAATGAATGATGAATTAAATTAAGACTAAGTTAAATTTACTGTCCCATAATTAAAATTATTTGAATCAATGCATAAATCAGCTGCTGATATATTTTAATAATCAAGATCAAGTTTAAGATTCAGCTCTAACATAGATCACATATCACAACTGTATATGATCACTGCCAAGAAATATAGATATAAAAATTCACGAAACCTTAACACCATGCTGAAGAAAATAAATAATATTTAATGATAGCAGATTAAATTATACCATTTAACCAATCAAAAATAAATGGACTCATCTAAAGGTAGCGTAGCTAAAGCCTTAAATTTTGAATATGTACCTCCAAACTTTTTTACCTCAATGATTATTTATAAAAAGTATAATATATTTTATTACATATAAATATATATTATATTATATTTGTTGAAAATAATGAATAATTTCAAGCGATAGAGTAAATTATGGCTTAAAATTTCTCGAAAAACTAAAGTATAAAAACAGGTTGAATATTTAAATAATGAAGGAAAGAATAAAGGTTAAAAAAAAAAACATAAAAACAACAATGATATTCACATGCGACGTTCATGAATGATGTTAATCATTTATCTATACTCCATTTTTTGAAAGAAAATATTAATTATCAGTTCATAGTTCTATTGATAAATAAAGAAGTAAACTTTTTATTTTTATCTAATTTGTCTACCATTGAATATAAATAAAAACATTTATCTTTCCATATTATTACTTACATTGATTTAAATTATTATTTTGAGATATTAATTATAAAGAAAAAAAATCTTTAAAAAACAATAAATAAGTCCAGAAAAAGATAGATAATATGAACTGATTGAATAAATTGTTTCTAAATATAAACAACAAAATTATTTACATTTAAAAAAAATAGAGTATAAATAAAGGATTAAAAATGATCGTGCAATGGACCTCACCGAGTGGACACCAGCCCTCGTGCTGTTCCGGCTTGTTAGGATCCGGTATTGGCATTAGAAAGACTTGAGGAATCAATGATGGAAAATATTTAGTCTTTTTTTTAGTTTAGCTAGGAGAATCATGCAATTTAATTCAGTTATTTGTTAATAATTCAATAATTCTCGTGTATTTAACAAAGAGTAAAGTTATTAAAACAGCATCTAATTGTTATTAAACAATGATCAATGACTGATTAATAAACAAATGCCCTAATCTTACTATTATACCTTTACAAAGAATTATACCACTCCCCTTAAAAATACAAATTCAAATAAAAAATAAAAATAAAAAAACATCTCTAATAAATTACTACGGATTAAGCAAAGCAAAACACCGGGCACACATCTCTTTACATTCGTAAACTAACAATATTTTAGTCCAAATAACAATTCACTCGTTATTGAATTAATTACACTTTTTGTTGTTACCTCAGGAGTTGAGATCATACACACAAACGCTTTGGAGTTATTATTATCATTATTATGATTAATATTAACAAATTGTTATTAACGTAGAGCCCCGTATATGTACGTTTTCATTAGATCATTAATTAGTCAATTATTATTATGCTAATGCGTAATTCAATTATTAAAGTTAATGCGATAATTTCCGAAATGCTATTGCTATTCTTCTGTTAACCAGGCATGAAATGGATACTGATATTTATGAGAATGATTTAAATGAATAGAAATGAATTAAAATATAAATAAATTTTAAGTTAATAAATGACTTCAAGATAAAACTAAATTTAACTAAATAATTGAAAATAAATTATTTTAATTTAATCTGCCTCCTAGGGGGATTCCTATTAATCTTCAATTTTCTAATTATATTTATTTCAGTTTTTTATTCCTATATTATTAATTAATACTTATTTCTTATAATTTTTATGTTCATTATTATTATTATATGATTTATTCATTAGAATAAAAGGGATGGTTTTAAGTAAAATGGACAGAAACTTACCGCGACATGGATCATTCTTCAAAAGGAACTCGTCCAAGGCTACCCATCCACCACCAACTCGTACCATGACAGTGGATCTTAAGATACGCACTAAGCGCAATTTTTGACTGTCTCCAAACTGAATAAATATAAATGATAAATTAATTTAGTTTAATTAAAATGATTGGAATATTAAAAAATTGATATAGAGAATGAAAAAATTAAAATGAAAAATTTGAAAATCTTACCCTATATTTTCCTTCACCAACTTGGAAGACTCGGAATTTCTGTCTACATGTACAAAGCATAACAAGACGTTTGACTTCATCATGAATTTTATCAGTATCATTATAAGTTTTTCTTTCTTCCCAATCTGGTCGAAGAGCTGCGATAAATTCTTTCCAATCAATCAAACCTTCACCATGGCGATCAAACAAATCTGCTACAGCATTCATCTCCAAACGTGAGGTATCGAACTCTGAAAATTGGCATAATTTATTCAGCAAATGTTTCTGTTTATAGATTTTTAAATTAATTTAATTCTTCATTTTAAATACTTACTTGTATTCATAATCCCTTGGATAAAATCTTCTCTTGGAATAAGACCATCGTTGTTTTTATCCATCTTTCTAAAGAGATCCGTCAATCTTGATTTCTTATGGTTCATAAACTTAAGGAATCTTTTGCGCCAATCTTCCCAGCTGAAGTTCCTGACACGATCCAGTTCATCGATATAATTAAGTTTATCTTGAAGACGTCTTTGACGTTCCCAAGCCATCATCCACACATTACGCCAACGATCCCAAAGAAGTTTAACACGTGGATTGCGGAATTCAGGTTCAGCTCCCTTGCTACTCAAATAATATTTTATTGTATTATCACTTCATTAGTTGAAACATTGACAAATTAATATTAAAGTGTAATAAAAAAAAAATGTGATATATAATTTAACATATCATAATTTCATGTCACATTCTTCAAAAAATTATCTGATAAAAATAGCCCATACAATCTACTCAAGTTTCATTTAATAATCATTCGATTTTCCACACAGTTTTTGACATAACTTATTGACACTCTGATAGATATATTTTATGAGATAAACAATAAAAATAAAAGGATGACGAACCTTCCTTTAGGTGGAAAGCGAGGACCAATGTGTGGCAGTGAAGGATCTGGCGTTCGATCACGGCCTGGACTGGCTCGGCTAAACAAGAACATGCGTCAAATCACTCATAACACTCTACTCAACTCTATTTATTATGCCATCTTGAGATATGATGCTATTTTATTTCTTTTTAGATTTAAACAATCAATACAAAAATTTTATTAATTAGACTTAAACACAATTATTGTTCACAAAATCCATTTAATTGAGGGAAGAATATTATTAATGGTTAAAAATTTGTGTATTGATTTCATCAAAATGTTTCTTATTTAATGTATTTGTATATTAATGTACTGTGTGATTACTTATTAATACTTATATTTAATTATTTTAATGAATAATTTTTGTTAACTAATATTCTTATGTTCTATAAAATTAAAATATGTATTCCTCAACATACTGTGAATATATAACATATAATTATAAATTAATATATTTATATTTAGACAATTAAAATAAATAAGTGATTTTATATTATGTGACTAGAACAAATATGAAGCATAAAAAAACAAACATATTGTGCATGATATTATGTAGATTAATCAATTCAACTAATTAATTCGTTCTATTATACATTTTTGTGCGTGTATAATTCTTTATACAGTGTTCTAGTGTTATCAATAGTAATTGTAAGTGTGCACTTGTGTTATAAGAACAAATATATTTCACAGAAAGCGTACCTTCCACGACGTGATTGCAACAGATCGCGACTGCCTTTGAAACTAGACAATAGTAAATCAATGATATTGTTAAAACAAAAAAAAACTTGATAACACAGGTATTGGATATGTAATAATATAATTTAGAATAAGAATAAGAATAAAATAATTTTAGTAGAGAATTGAAAAAAAAAATAAACAAATTCAAAAATCGTTGTCTCGAATTATGTAAATTTTAATAAATAATTATGTTGTTCAGTAGATAAATTATGATGACAATTAATAATAAAATGGTATTTGTCGTAATAATGGTAATTTAATACATAAACAAATAATGCCAAGCAACACAAACCTTTGTTTACGAAGTGGCTGCTCGTCATGATCACTTTCTTGATAAAGATCCTTACTGTTGGTTTAACATTGCACCATGCAAACAATAGACACATGAGTGATGAAATGTGACACATAAATACAAAGGATTATTCAAGCATAGAATATATTAGATATTGCAAAAGTTGATAATTTTTCATAATTATTTGCATATTTTTAAATTTATTGATTTTAATATCATTAATCATTGATTTTTAATAATTAAAATAAATATTTTTTTTGTGATTAAAAAATTAATAAAATTATTGAAGCTTAATAGAAAAAAAAACAAGCATTTAAAAATTAAATACAAAATAAATTTCATAGTTAAATTTGGATTATTGTAAATTAACAAAACTTTCGCAAAGATCTAATATTATTGTGTACAACAACCAAAAAAAGTCAAATTAAATTGTGAAATAATAATCTAGTGCAATTTTAAAATTATAAAACAAAAAATTTAAACAAGACAATGTGATAAGTGTTGTTTGAAAATAAAGTGATAAATGTCAACCTCATGCCTACTTACACAGAGCCTGGTAATCTGCTTTTGGACATCTTCCGAGCATCCTTGATAGGTTTTATTTGCCTGGCTTTACATACGCTGTCAACTTCAACTTGTCTTCGGCTAGTGTTTTCCATAAATTCGCGATGGTCTGCGATAAGCATTTCTAACGTTGGGCGATCATCTGGAAGTGGTTCAGCTTCTAGTGTTATTAATGTATTTGTAAGACCCTCCAACCAAGCGAGTAATTCTTCGAGAAGGTTATCAAGATCCTGTAAAGATATGATTTAATTTAAAAATGTCCAACAGAATTAATAACAAAATTCTAAAAATAGAAATAATAAATATTTTAAATAAATTCCCACCTGTAATCCTTGCATATGATTTTCAAGACGTTGATTTCTTTGCTGAGCCCAAGTAGCAACTTCTTCCCATCTGGATTGAATGATAGTAATCCAGTGCTTGATAACAGTAGCACCATCCGGATGAGCTTTGCCAAGAATCATATGAGCAAGCTCCAAGGTATTATCTTTTTCAATTTCTTTCTGATGTAATTCTCTAAGGAATTTCTCATGTTCCATCAGCTGATTTCTGCTTTCTTGTTCATCTTCCGGTAGTTGTCCAGCGAATCTGAGTTTCATTTCAGCATCACTTAACCATTCCAGAAGTACATGAACGGCTTTGTGAAGTTTCTCAGCATCTCTGAGAGCTTCATCAAGACGTTTGGATTTATTATCTGACAAGCGATTAACAGTATTCCAAAGAGTATTTACTTCAGATAGTTGAGATCGGATGGTATGAGCATCTTCAACAGTAGCCTTTGACTCTAATTCTCTTCCAGTTCTAATAACCGATTCCATTTGAGTTGCTCGTGATTCTAAATCTCTTTCGAATGATCGATGTTGTTCTACAAGATTCGTAACAGTGTCTAAATCACCATGAAGAGGTCCAGTATTGGATAATTGTTTTTCTGTTTTCTGGAGCCAATCAAGAAGAGCTTGAATAGCTTCTTTGAATTGTCCAGAGAAGAGCAGAGCTTCTTCCAATTTCCTTTGTCTGTCGACACTCTTACTGCAAACTGTAGTCCATTTGCCTTTGAGTTCATTGAGAAGTTCTTTCAGAGCAGGTTCATCAGTCTTAGGTGCTTTGTCTTTAAGATTCTTTCCATTTTTCATCGTGGTATCGTAAGTGCCTTGTTTAGCACTTAAAGCTTTTTGAATTTCTCTATGTTTGGTCAAACGTGTTTTAATCTTTTCTGGATCATTACCACCTACTCCTTCAGATGCCATCTCATCAAGAGTCTTCTCAGTTTCATCTAACCAGTTCATCAAATGAGACCAGGCATCGTGGAATTCTCTAGCCTCTTTGTATCCATGATCCAATGCTCTTGTTCTTTCAGCAGATTTCGAAACAACACGTTCCCATCTGTGTTGAACACTGACTAATAGATTTTTGATCAAAATAACATCTTGTTTTTGTGAGAAATATTTTAATTGAGTTCCTTTTTTGTCTAAATTAAGCATTGTCTCTCGATGAACTCCTACATCCTTCTGGAAAGCTTTATGATCTTCTATTTGAGTAAGAATTGTCTCCATTACTCGAGAAACAGGTTTCAAGTTAGTTAATATTTTTTCTGCATTCGTTAGCCAGTCAACAAAGGCTTGCAAGGCATCATGGAACTCTGTAGCTTCTCTTAGAGCGATTTCAAGTTTAATCTTTTTGTCACTAGCTCTGGCAATGACACTGTCCCATCGTTGTTTCAAATTTCTTAAATTGTGATTCAAAGTTCCAGCACTAGAAGCTCCAGCTCTCTTCAAATATTCTTGTCCTTGTTGTAGAACAGTTTCTACTTTAGGTCGATTCATTTCAAGTTCGTTGTAAACTTCCATAAACCGTTCTAGCTGTTCTGAAGCTGTTTCTGGCAAGCCTCCAACTGGTCTAGATGCCACAATCATATTATCAACATCTCCAAGCCACGATAATAGATCTTGAATTTCTGCAGTAAATGATTGGGCTTCCCTAAGTGCATCTTCAAGCTCTCTCTGCCGATCAGCAGCACGTTGAAGAAGATCTCGCCAACGACGATTGAGAGTTCCAAGTTTCTCTGCTGTTGTTGAAGCTTCTGTTGTTCCTTTTCCGTCTTCTATCAATTGTCTTCCAGCGTCATTTAGCGTATCTACACTAGTTTGATGTGCTTGGATGTCATTTATTAAGACCTTTAACTTGGCCAACTCTACTTCTATCACTTGAGGATCTCCAGCAACAGGTTTCAAGTCGTCCAAAGTTCGGTCAGTTTTATCAATCCAAACTAAAAGTTCATCAAGGGCATGTTGGAATTGACCCAAACGGAGAAGAGCATTCTCTAGAAGACGTTGCCGTTCAACTACTCCTCTTAATAAGGCATCCCATCTACGGTTCACAGCACCGAGAGGCTCCTTGATCGCCGCAGCTTGCTCCGATGATGTTCTTTCTGTTAATTCTGCAGCTTGCCTAAAGAAAAAATTATTCAAATGTTATTATTGTCACTCATATTTTTATAACAAAAAAAAATCTTCAACACAACGATTAATCAAAATCACCACGGCTGCACAGCTTTGCTACATACGTATTTTAATTTTTTATCAGCATAAAGACTAAAAAGAAATAGCGGGTATCCTGTTTCTTTGGATATAGCAGAAAGTATTAAAAAAATTCTGGATGATGAAGCTCAAGGATTTTTATATTGTATTTTTGTATTCATAAATTGTATTAGCACCGTATTTTCATGCGTCATATAAAGAATAATTATAAATTATAATTAAATGGTTTGCTGTAAAATACTGATAGTAATTTATTGTTCAGCAGGTTAACAGCACAAATTTCTCTGTAAATTACAAAGGATTCTGTTTATGTACATTTATTTTTAAGTCAATAAGCCATGCGCTAATCAAAGTGACAACCAAAGAAGTTGACTTGCCTTGTCAGACTCCTATGTTCCGGGACGGAAACAGGAATGTTTGCAATTAAAAAATATTTTAACATCATTATCAATTGAATGAAAGTTACATTTTATAATGAAATTAAGAATTATATAACTTTTAATTCTTTTAATTTTGCGGAAAAGATTTATAGATTTTTAAATATAAATATTATTGTTTCTTATATATTAACTGATCAAGTAATCAATTGAAATAATTAATTGAAATTCTAATTGTTTTTGTTTTAAAAGATGATTGACTATTAAATATACAAATACTCACCGATTTAGAGCTTCGACTTTCACCATATGTGGATCCACTTCAGCTTTGAAATCAGAAAGTTGTTTAATTTGTCTCTTAACAGAGTCAATGTCACTTCCCAATGGACCCATCTCAGCAAATTTATCTTCAGCTTCTTGGAGGAATTCTAACAAGTTTTGTAAAGTCTCATGGAACTCCATAGCTTTCTCCATAGCGTCAATTAAATTCTCTTCACGTCTTGCGTACAAAGCGGTGACATTGTCCCAAGCCTGATCTAAATCTTCCATGTGCTTACGCACTTCTGGTTTGTCTGGTTCTCCACAGAGACCCATGAGTTCATGTCCAGAAGCTCGAACTTGTTCAACATCAGGTTTAGTTTGATCAATCTCATGTCTGATTTCTTGGAGGGCCACTTGTTGCTGTTGAATAGCAGCAGGTTGAGCTGCAGGTGGAGCTTGGCCAGAAAGAGCATCTTGAAGCTCTCGAAGAGTTGACATAACTCCATTGAGCTCAGACCAGAATTTTTCAGCCACTGCTAAGGTCTCATCTAGAGTCCTACCACGATCGTTTGTTGCTTTTTGAACTTCTCCCCAGAGTTTATTCAGTTTTTCTAATTTTCGTTTAATGTCTTTGACTGCAGGATCTTGTTTATTGCCAGCCTTATTGATAACATCATCAGCAGCTTTCTTTACTGCAGCGTAGGCCTCACTTCTTTGAGCAATATCATCAGCCAAAGCTGCATTATCTTCCATTTGGTCACGTAGACGAGGAGGATGAGCACTAATAGGTTCGGCACTGTGTACTTGGTCAGCTGTTGAAGTTAAAGCACGCAGCATTCCTTCTAATTTGTCAGAGAACTGCGAGGATTCTTGAAGGGCTTGTTCAAGAGTTTGTTGACGAGCTCGTAATTCAGCTCGTAATGCAGCATAACGTGCATTATCCTGATCCAAAATATCTTGAACTTTGATACCTTCTTCTTCATTGCAGAGTCTAATCAAAGCCTCTCCAGTTTTGTTTAATTTTTCGATCAAGGGTTTGTGTTCGTTGATACTTTGCATCAATAATTCATTTTTATCTTGTTGAGCGGCTATTAGATCTGGTCTCAATGCTGGCATCGGAAGCATTGATACGTGATGTTCTGCTTCTTCTAACCAACTAACTAAACCTGCGTGAGTGTCACGAAGATGTTCGGCAAGTGGTAGAGCTTGTTCTAAAGCACCTAATCTATCAGTCGACAATCCAGAAACGATCTCCATGATTTCTCTAAGATCTTCCATCTTATCTCTGATAGTTGCAGTGTCTTCATGATGAGTATTTTCACGAATAACTTTTTTAGCTGTTGAAATAACATCTCGTACACGGCCTTTTTGACTGGAGATGTCATCATTAAGTGCTTTATGTTCTTTCAATTGAACTCTGATGATTTCTGGTTCACTGCTGGGTGGGTCTGCTTCTCTGAGTTGATTATCAACCTCTCTAAACCAATCGAGTAACTCATCAATGTCTCCAATTACTTCAAGTGATCGTTGTTTGCTGAGTTGAATTCTCTCTGCCTTACGTTGAATTTGCTCAGCAATTGCATCAAATCGTCTGTTATCTCTTGTCACCAAACCTTCAATGGTAGCTGCACCTTCTCCGGGAGAAATTTGGCAAAGTTGTGGTCCAACTGTATTGATCTTTTCTAAAATAGGTCGGTATTCTGATATCTCCATTTCTAATCGAATGATTTCTTCTTCACGAGGCTCTGCTGATTGTAAAGCGGCTTCCGCTCCCTGCATCCAATCCATTAGACGATTGTGATTGTCATGGAATTGTTGCACTAATGGTAGTGCTTCTTGAGCATGTTTTAAAAGATCAGATCCACGTGAGACCAAATCATTAAAACGACGTTGAAGGGAGTCTAGTTTATCTTTAAGCTGTAAGGCTTCGTCACTAGAGATATGTTTCATCAATTCTAAACCGGAATCAGTTGTGCTATCAACTTCAGTTTGTCTAGATGATACTTCTTCAGTTAAATCAGCGAGATCTTCCATTTGTTGAAGTAATTTTTCCGTATGAACTGCCAAGACTCGGTATCGTGATAGTCTTTTCTCCATGCTTTCCATCCATGCTTGAAGATCTTGGTAAGAGAGGACCAAATGACGAAGTCCTTGTCTTGATCTTTGTAAAAGATTTCCTAAAGCTTCAGATCTTTCTACTAAATTAGCATATCTATCTGCAGCATCTTGAAGTTTGTCTGCTAAAGCAGCTGCTTCATCTTCTCCGACAAGGCTCATAAGCTGACTTGCAACTTCGGTCAATTCACTGAAGTAAGGTTTCTTAGACAGGATATCGTCATGAAGAACGTCATGTTCTGATACTCTTTGTTGAATTTTTTCTTCATCTGTTGGCACAAGTTCCATATCCTTAACTTTTTTCTCAGTTTTATCTAACCAGATAGCCAAAGGAGTTAATTTCTCTTGGAATTCTTTAGCTACAGCCATTGCTTGTTCTAAAGCATCCATTCTCTCTGCAGCTCCTTCTGTTAGAGCATCGAATCTACCCATCAGATCTTTCATTCTCTTTTCAATAGCCTTACGTTCTTTAGGATCAACAGCTGCAGCAACTTCTTGACCCATATTGAAGAGAGATGACATGGAATTTTGACGATCCATTAACATCTTCTTCAAGAATTTTTGCTCTTGAAGTTGAGCCTTAACTACTTTGTAATCAGATGATGGTGGTTTTTGATTAGCTACCATCTCTTCAGTGTCTGCAAGCCATTTTTCTAATCCATCTAAAGCCTCTTGGAATTTACCAGATTGGAGTAAACCAACATCTAATTTACGATCACGCTCGTTAAGCCTGTCTTTAAGATCATTCCATTTTTCATTCATTTTATCGAGATCTTTTTCAATTCCACTGGTGTTGACATCACGACCAGCACTTTGAATCAATCCTTGACCGACAATATTACATTCATCAACTGCACGAGCGATAGGCTCAATCTTCTGAACTTTCAAAGCACGGAAATCTTCTTGTTGAGCTTTAATAGAATCAACTTCTGATCCGATAGGTTTGAATCTTCGCACTTGTTCACTGGCGTCATTTATATCGTCCATAACATCGCCATGCATATGATAGAACTCTTGTAATTTATCCAACACAGCTGTTAGTTCTTCAGCTCTATTACGAGCACGTTCGTCAAGTTTCGTTACTTGACGTTTCAAAGTCTCGATTTGATCACGAGTGGCAACAGAATCAACAGCGAATCCACTATCAACTAGATTTTCTCCAGCGTTCACTAGATTAAATACTTCTTCTGATGCTTTGGTGATCTTGCTTAGTAATTTTGTTACTTCTTCAATTTGGATACGTACTGTTCTGATGTCACGGCCGGGTGCTTTCATAGACTCAAGTTCATTTTCCAAATTTGACAAGTCATACGTCAATGCTTTCACGTGATCATTGAACTGTGCAACAGCTGTTGCTGCGCTCTGAAGATCATTACAACGATCATCAAGTTTGCCTAATAAATCGTTGATGCGATCAGCAATGTTGTCAACTTCATCCAAAAGATGAGTAGCATCTACACCTTGTTCTCTGGCGTTGTTGACTAAATCATTGGCTTGTTGTCTTACAGATTGCAATGGTTTCTTCAAAGCTGAAGTTTCTTCTCGTAGATTCTGAAAGAAAATTTTTAATAAAATTAATTAATGTACTAATTAGATAATAATATGACAATAAATAGATTGTAGAAAACTAAATAGTACCTTGATTCTGTCGAGAAGCTTCGAATCCTTAGAAGCTCCTCCCAAAGCATCATGTGAAGCAAGTTTATCTTCACACCTCTGCAAACCATGTTGTAAATCTCGAAGACTTTCATTGAAATCAGTAAGATGACGAGCTGTATCTTCCAAAGATTGAGTTCTAGTTAACAAATCATTATTTAATTTATCCCATCTGGTCTTCATTGCGCTTAATTCATTCTTAACCACATCTTTATCAATATCACAAGCACTGAGGAATGTTTCTCCAAGAGTTTTGTTATTTTCAAATTCTCCCGAACGCTTCCAAACTTCATTTCTGAATGAAGACAATTCTTTGAGTTGTTTTTCAATGTCTTTACGTTTGAATGACGTCGGTTTTAAGCTTTCAAGCTTGTCTTCAGCTTGACGGAGCCAAGGAAGGAATGAATCTTGAGCTCTATAGTATTTTTTACAGTGTTCTGCACATGTTTGTAATTTTGTATGTCTATCAAGAGTATCTTTCTTCAATCTATCCCATTGAGCCTGCATTTTATCTAAATCACGTTGAAGTGTTCGGTTTTCTGACTTCTGTGATCTTGCAAGTATGTCTCGGCCTTTATTCAATAGCATAATGACTTCATGCTCTTTACCCATCACGTTACGGTAGATTGGTTCGTGATGGTCAAGTTGTTGCTGTAATATTTCTCTGTCAGCTGAAACTAATAATTTCTCAGACATATTTCCAAGTTCATCAGCAAGCCAGCCAAGAGTTTTACTGCATGAAGCTTCAAACTGTCGGCCATCTCTTAAGTTTCCTTCGATCTCTGCTTTTCTATGGTCTAATTTCTTTTGTAAATTGGTGTAAAGTTTCCCAACGGCTGCAAGTTTTCCTTGAATTTCTGATTTTGAAGCTGGATCACTTAATACTTCGCATAACTGTTCTCCGGCTGCTTCTGCATCAGCTAAAAGAGGTCGTTGGCCTTCTAATTGACGCTCAAGATTTTCAATTTTACGGAGTTGTTCTTCTGGATCTTTATCAAGTGGAAGATCATCTAAGTTATCGGAAATAGCTTGAAGAGCATCACGAAGACGATTAAGACTAGCATCAAATTCTCGGCTGGTATCAACAGCATCACCCAAGCTTTGAGCACGCTCGTCGAGTCTATTTACTTGGTCAGACCATCTTCTAAGAATGCTATTCAATTTATCACTAATTCTTTGACCATCAACGGAATCTTTAGTCAATCGGCTCAGAATATTTTCTCCAACTTCAACTAGATGATCGAGCTGAGGTTTTTGAGTTCTAAATTCTTCTCTAAGTACTTGTACTTGTTGAACTTGACTTGCAACCATCCTAGGATCAGATGAAATTGGACCTAGAGCTCCCAACATTCTTTCTTTAGCTCCAAGCCAGGAGTTAAGACTTTCGTAAGTGTCATGGAATTCTTTGATGTCTTCTAAGAATTTAATTCTGTCTTTGCAACGATCAGAAATAGACTTCCAACGGCTTGCAACATCTTCTAGTTCGTCGTTAAGTCGGTCAGAACCGTCAGCATCTTTTTTGCGACGGACTATGTCACGGACTTGGGTCTTTGTGCTGTCAAGAAGAGATTGTTTTTCATACATTTCCTCTATAACAACTTTAATAAGCTTGGCAGTCTTGTCTGCTTCTTCTTTGGACGATGGAATGGATTCTTTTGGTAATTGACGTTCAATCTGTAAAATAAGGTTGCAATTATTTTTCTAAATAAGAGTTTATTAATTTATACTGCTAAAAAACTAACTTCATTTCGTCATACCTTGTCTAAGAACTGAAGTAATGTCTTCAAATTGTCCAAGAGTTTTCGTACTTCTTCTTTCACACTGTCCAGCTCAGTTTGACGATCGGCTAATCTGACACCAAGAAGACCATACCGATTATTGATCTCTGATAATTGTTGCTGAACTGGGGAAAGCTCCTCAAGGTGGAAACCATCCTGACTTGATCGTCGGCTGCTGAATCCACTGCTACCACCTGGAGAGACCGGACTTTGTACTGCGTACAACTTAGAGGGGGAAGGTGAGCGACCGTCTTGTGACATTCGGCGGACTACAAAAAAAAAATTTAATAAAAAAAATCAAAAACTGAAAATGCTGTGAAAGTGGAGCTAGATGCGAGTTATGGCGAAGAGAAATGAGAGGATAGTGTGGATAAAAAATAATGTGTTATAAAAAAAAAATATTAATCCTATTAGCATAATTGTATCTTAGCAACAAGTGATGATTTGAAACGATTATTATTAAACTTTCTGGCTGAGAATTTATTCACTTCAAACTCTCAATTTTCCACTCAGACAGAAAGTTGAAAAAGCATAAGTGTAAAAAAAAATTAAACTCACGTGGACTTGTAATGGTATTCCGTTTAGTAGGACTTGTGCTACCGCGACGTCTAGGTGGGCTCTCACCACGTTCTTTCAGAAGGCTGTCATATACAATACCAAGATCATTAACTTTATCCACGGTATTACCATAATCCCGGTACTCTTTTTGGATAGGTTTTAACTCTTCAGCTTGAATTTTCAACTTTTCAAGATCTACAGCAACAGGTTGAAGTCTTGTCACCTTAACTTCTGTGCGATTTAACCAATCAAGAACTTGATCGCGTAATTTTTCATAAGCTGAAAGCTGTTCAGCTCGTGATTTGCTAAGTCGTTGTTTCTCGTCCAAAAGATTACCAAGCTCTTTCCATTGCGATTCAACAGCTTTGATTTTATCTCTAATTGGAGCTGAATCAGTGATATCTTTTTTGGCAACTAAGTTCTTTCCATTATGAATCAAACTTTCAACAGTTTGTCGTTGATTTTCACGCTTATCTGCCAATTGAATCATCTTACTTTCATACTCAGATACATCTAATTTATTCAACTCTCTTGATTCAAGGGTTTCAATCATATTCGAGTACCAGCTGTCGAATTTAGTAGTTTCTGTAATGAATTCATGAAGGGCTTGTGCTACTTCGTCAAGGAATTCTCCTCGACGCAATGATTTATCCATCAGTTTTTCATATCGATTTTGGACATCTTTAAGTTTACTTTCAATGCGTTTTGCAACTCTTGCATTGCTGGAATTAATCAAAAGATCTTGAGCGCTGTTAGTTATGGCTTCAACACTAGCACGATGACTGTCAAGATCGGATTGTAACATCCTTTGTTCCCGTTGTTGTTCTTCCAAGCGTTCTTTATGAAGACTGGCTGGACGTTGGATATTTTTGAATTGACTTTCAACATTATTAAGCCAAGAAACAAGACTATCTAGAGCATCTTGGACTCCTTGACTTTGTACTAAAGCAGTATCAAGTTCTTGGCACTTCTCAGCTAGGGCATTGGATAGCTGGCGATACTTATCTTCTACTGCTCGGACGGGTTCTTCTAGTTGATTTGCTTCACTTGGAGTAAGTTGTCCCTCCAAGGATCTTAATAAAGCATCAAGACTTGATTTAGCGTTGTCTATAAGTCGTGCATTGGCTAGGAATTCATTGTTCAATGCTTTAGCTTTGCTTAATTGATCTTCAACCTGTTTAGGTTCCGCTGCGGTGGGTTCAGAAATAACTCGATGGACTTTAGGTTCTACTTCCTTCAACCACAACTTTGCCTTTTCCAAAGAATCCTGATAGTCACGCTGTCTGCCTCCAACTCCAGACAATCTGTCTGACAAATTATTCGCTCGAGCAAGCAAGTCCTTGTATTGGGCTGTTACAATTGTAACTTCATTTCGCACAGGTGAATCTTGACTTGCTGTAGGTTCTTTATGTGGTAGCCGTTGCGGTAGACTGGTTCTAAAGTCATTGAGAACTTGAAGATATTCTCGGCTCTCATCCACAAACTTCTGTGCTGCCATTGTAATAAATCGTAAGTCAGCTTGGTGGGCAATAACATCACTGATGAAATCTCTAGTAGGATCTGTGCTTGCTGTCAGTTTATTTAAATCAGATAGAGATCGCTCTTTGTCTTCTAGAATACGTCGGGCTTTGTCTAACCAGGCGGAGAATGAAAAGATTTCATTCTTGAATTTGGAAAGTTCATCTCGAGCACCATTCAATCGTTTCAAGAGTCTCTCAGTGCGATCGGCTGTTCGGTCGTAACGAGTCTTTAATGATCTGCCGTTTTTCTCGAGGGTTGATACTTCGTCACTTGATAAAACGTCACTTCCTGTAATTACTACCTGACGGACCTGATCCAGGCAGGAGTGTACCTGTCGACTGTGTGATTCAATATCTTCTTTCACTTGCTGAAATTGAAAAAATAAATTTGTCAATTATTTATTGCAACATGTTTCCATTGATATTTTTTTATTAGAAAAATCGAATAGCATACCCTCATAATGTTTATTTGATTCCTAAGTTCTTCAAGATCTTCTTTGACAACATCCTGATTGGCAAGTTTGTCTTCAACATCAGACACCCATTGCAGGAGTTTAGTCAATGTCTCATCACACAGCTTATACTTCTCTTGAACCGCTTGCTATAATTAGTGACATAAATATTTTGTTAATTCTTAAATCGAGTGTTAATAGAAAAAAAACAAGTTAGATTAACATAATGAAGTTAATTAATCACCCGCCATCTCACCAAGGGCGGTAGAGTGAATTAAAATTAAAAATTGAAATAAATCATGAGCCTATGGCATAACTCATACATGCAAGCACAAACACGCAAAAATTGAACACACATAGAGGTACAGAATTTTTATTTGATATAGCTTTAATTTATCTGCAAGAACTGCATACATACGTATTGGATTTTGTATGCAGATAATAAGCAATTAAACAATTGTCAAGCCATGTATCTTTGGCAAGATAATATTCAAGCAAATAAATTAAAACGTACAATAATGATAGTGTATTGAGACTAATGGTATAGTAAATAATAGTATAAATGTAAAAAAAGATTGTATTGTATTGTATGGTTTTGTATTGAATCGTATGTATATTTAATCCGAAAGAGATGCTATAAAAAGAACTTTGTTGTGAAACAGAAGAAAACACCTGGAAAAAAGTAAAACACTTACATATAAATGATTAAAAAATTGAAAAAAAAAAAATTTTTTTTTGTATCATAAGAATAATTTAAAATTAGCAACATTCTGGTTAATAACAAAGTTAAAAACAATGATTAATAATTAAATATTAACATTGTTAAGGACTGTAAATAAAGTTTAAAAAACAATAAAAATTAAAACCATTAAATTAGAATAAATTATTAGAAAATTGTAGTATTAATTTCTATTTCGCCAATCAATTTTTGTCGATTTAATTTAGAAAATGATTCGTGCATGAATTTTTAATAATGAAACCAATTCGTTCCGAAACTAACTAGGCCTTTTATTTGAAAAAAAAAACTAAAAAAAAAACCAATTATTTTATTAAAGAAAAATTAAATGAATGTCTTCAAACTTATTCAATCCTCAACAAGTTACTTAACATGAAAAATATACTAGTCTATAATAAAACCTTAAATAAAGGTAAAATATAATTAATATTAAATAGAATAGAGGTAAAAAGTAGATATTTAATGAATTAAATAATAAAAATAACGTTGATCTTAATCATGAAAGGCCGAATTAGTGTTGCTGATGCGATAAAACGATTGGGAATTAATGAGTTCGAGACGAAGCAATGTTTGGTTGAATTGTTATCAGTTATATAACATATATAAAAAGGTTTGAACGGCTGTCATTATTGCCGAAAAACCCCAAACATAGCCAGCACATATCAATGGTTAGTGTCAAGTGATTCTGAGTCTGATTCTGTACTGATATCCACGTTAAAATATTACGTAAACAAGCTTGAATATGATGTGTTGTATACAACAGGTAAACTAGATAACATAACCTAAAATGAATATTAAAAGCAGGCATATCCATTTTTCATAGCGCATATCATGGTATTTTAAGGTGTGAATATGATTTTTATAACCATAAATGAACTGATATTTTTAATGATTGAATTAACATAAAAAGAGAATATTGTTGAAATTTTAACGAACAATAAATAATAATATAATTAACATAAACATCATAACTAATATAAAAAATATTTACTTGAGTTGCAATGAGCAGGCCTGTTTAATAAAAAAAAAATGTCAATGATTTTAAAAGATGCGTCCATGCAGGGCCACCCTGCTCCGAAAATGTAAATCCAATGTATATTAAAAAACGAACCCCTTGTTTGTCTTTTATTTAAGGGTACATTAAAAAAATAATTTTTATAAGCAATAATGCAATAGACCGTAACCTGCCGGCAAGCTTTAAGACATGAGCATACAGATATCCCATCACTTACCCTCGCTTCTGCGGCGAGAATGTATCCCTTCTCCAAGGCCTTCACGAAGTCAAGATCTTTCCCTTCTGGATCATTGAGAAACTTGCCTGCTACAGGATCAATCTTTCCTTCGTTTATGGCCTCTAGTAGACTTGATATCTCACCAGATTTGGGGTCTTTTATCACAGTCGTGGAGGGATCTATCAAGCCTGATTCTAACGCATTACTTAACGTCAAACGTTCACGGTCTAACACGGATGTTATTACAAATGGATCATTAAACCCGCCAGTAGTAGGATTGTAAATATTAAATTGCAACGTTTCGATGAATGATAATCCACGTTTTTGTGTTGTTAATAATCCAGACTCATATGCTTTAGATAACGTGTATAATTTGGATGTCTCTGTATCTAATACACTGCCCTTTTCTCCATCCATAATTCCTTTTCTGAATGCTTCTGGCAATGTCACTAATTTTTTCTTTTGCAAATCTTTTATCAAGACTGAATCTGGGTCAATAATTCCATAACTAACAGCTTCTTTTAGAGACATTTCTTCATTACTTACTGGGTCAGTTAATTTAGCAGTATCAAGATTTAATAGCTCTTTATCAACTGCTTTTTCAAATGAAATTGGTTCTAAGAGAAATACATTTATATCTTCAAATTTAACAATTCTTGGAAGCATTTTTTTATTCTGTGGCTCAACTATACCTCTTTTAGACGAATCAATGACATTGTTTTCCAATGATTCACTTAAAGGAATAAATTTACCATTTTTAGGATTTTTAATTACACACTTGGAAGCATCTAGAAGCTCATATCGAACAGCTTCTTCTAAACTACACTCTCTGATACCTTGTTCTTTTACTGGTGATTTTTGTAACCCGGAGGAAGTCTTTTTCTCTAATTGTTGGGTTAAAGATTTATCACAATTTACTAACAGTCCACGTTCTAGAGCAATATCTATATTATAAGCGCGTTTAGTTTTTGGATCAAGTACTTGGCCTTTTTCTACATCAATAGTACCATCAGAAATTCCCTGTAATAGTGATTTTATCTGACCAGTTGTTACGTCTTTTAACGCAGTTGTTTCTGGATCGAGAAGTTGCGAATTAAATGCCTGAACTAAATCATAAGCTTCATTCGAAGTTGGATCGATGAATTTACCTATTTCTGGTCGGTATAACGTACACTTTACAGCATCTTCTATCGACATAGGTTTGCTAGAAGGTACAATATAACCTTTTTTCTTTGCCTCTTGCAAATTGATCGTTTTATCAAGCTCAATTATAGTATAAGTTCCGCGCACATCATCGATAATTTTCTCAGTAATCGCTTGGGAAAGCGGAATGTAATGATTTGTTTTTGAATTTTTAACGATTGATACTAGAGGATTGATCATATCAATTTGACAAGCTTCAGATAACGTCAATTTTTTATTTGTTGATGGATGAATAAATTGTCCGGATGGTATATCATACATTTTCATGTGTACCGCTTCGTACAAGCTAAATCCTGCACTTTCGATGTCAACGATTAAACCTAATTGGAGAGCCATAGATAAAGGAATAGGACAATTAGCACCTGGTTCTTTAAACATACCCGATCGTCTATCTATAACTCCTGCTCGACAAGTTTCTGCAAGAGATAATAGAGTTTCATTTCTTTTATCCCAATAACACACCAATTTTGGACTAATTATACATATCCTCATCGCTTCATGAAGAGTGATTGTTCTTCCTGTTGATGGATCAATAACCTTTCCTGTCTTTTCATCATACAACCCTTGATGAATCGCACGTTGAACTGAAATTGCTGCTTTATTATCTACAATTAGACCTGTTTCATAAGCTTGGATCAACGAAACTTCGATATTATTTTTAGAATCTTTGACTTTTCCACTTGTACCATCGATTATTCCCATATTTATTGCCTCTTTGAGTGCAATGTTCTTTGCAAATCGAACCGTTACATCTTTAACTGTAACTGAATCAGCATCAATTAAATTTTTCTCAATTGCTTGAGTTATAGTTAAATATGCACCAGATTTAGGATCTAAAAATAGGTTGGTTTTCTTATCTAAAATGCCTTTTAACACTGTTTCACTGAAACTCATTGGTCTTCTAGTTTCTAATAAAACACCTTGTTCGAAAGCTTCATGGAAATCAATTGGACGACCCTGCTCAACAATAACTGTACCAGTTTTTGGATCAATAATTTTTTCTTTAATAGCTTTATTGAATGTAATCAGTTCACCATACGGATCTTTTACAATAGCAGAAGTAGGATCAATAATACCTTCTTTAATTGCACGATCAGTTGGTAGTCTCTCTCTTGTTTCTAAACTAATAAATTGTCCAGTTTTAGGATCATAAAATCCTTTAAAAACTGCCTCAGGAAGAGATATTTTTCGTTTTGCTGGAACTACTAAACCACGATCTAAAGCATCTACAAGAGATAAGGCAGTACCAGTGGATGGATCCAAAGCTGTTCCAGATTTAGGATCTATTAAACCAAGTTTAATAGCATCACTCAACGTTATTACGTCTCCAGATCTTGGATCCTTCACAGATGGACTGTCATGACTTATCAAACCTTTCGAAATAGCTTCTTCTAACGTCAATCTATCACCATCTATCATAAATCTTCCTGTTACAGGATTATAGCTTTGATGAGCTAAAGCTTCCTGCAAAGTCCAGGGTTTTGTAGTGTTCAAAATATATCCTTTCTCTAAAGCAACATCTAACTTCATTGGATGAGGATATACTAAAATTCCTTTTTGTAAATCAATTAATCCACTCTTTTCAGCATCTTTTAAAGATACTACTACTTCTTTTCTGTCATCTTTTATTTTAATCATCCGTCCGTCAACAAATCCAGAAGTCAGTGCGTGTTTTACTGTTGATTCTATGCCTGTCATTGGATTTAAAACCAGTCCAGTCTTTGGAGAATAATATTCCTGAACTATCACATCAATTAATGAAGGCACGAATGGTGTTGTAATAATTAATTTTTTATTTAAAGCCTCGTCGAGTGGCAATAATTCACCTGCCTTTGTATCTCGAAGCCTACCAGTCTTAGGATTGAGGAGCTTTACTGTTAAAGCATCATCTAAAGATAGAAAAGATCCTGCTTTCGTATCTTGACATTCAGTAATAAATGAATCAATTATTCCTCGCTTAACTGCTTCTTCGACATCTATATTTTGATTTGTCATTGGATCTTGGATACTTCCTGATTCTGGATCATACAATCCTTTGCTAATCACAGCTTCTAGAGAAATTGGCTTACGAAGACCTGGAAGAACTAGACCTTGTGTGAATCCTACTTTTATTTCTACTTCAGATTTCGTTTCAGTATTTATTATTACACCACGATTCAAATCAACAATACCTGAATCTACTGCTTCAGCAAGAGGAATGATTTCATCGTTTGCTGGATTACGAATGGAAACTGAGTCAACATCAATTAAACCTGTTTCAACAGCATCAGCTAATGATAATTGTTCACCAGATCGTGGATCCTGAAGATCTCCACTAATAGAATCACAAATACCTGATTGAATGGCTTCTTGAAGAGTCAAAGTGGACTCTTGATCGATTATTGGAGATCTCTGAATAATCAGACCAGTCTGAACTGCTTCAAAGAATGGAATCTTCTTACCACTCTTTGGATCTACCATATAACCAATATTTCTATCTACGAGAGGTCTATTAATAGCTTCACGAAGTGATACGTATTCATCAGTCTTACTTGATAGGTCTTTTACCCAGACATTGTCAGGATCAAAAATTTCTAAACCTAAAACAAAATCGTGGAAACCAATTGTCATACCAGTATAAGGATTGACGAATTTTTCTGAAATTAAATCGTAAACTCCTTGTTCTGATAAGTATTGAGGAGTTAGATTTCTAAAGATTTCTATTTTAAATCGTGGTCTTTCTTCTAAAATACAAATTTGAGTTTTACTAAGAACAACAATAGTCTCATTTAATTCTATTTCATGCTTCTCCAAGGCTTCATCTACTGTCAATGGAAGTTCTTTTTGTCCAATCATAATTTTGCAAACCCCAGGCTCAATTAAATCATTTTCAATTGCTTCTCCTAAAGTAATTTGAAGAGGTTGAGAGCTTTGAACTTCAGACTTTTCAACCTTTTCACTTTCAGAATCATGAACAGATTTTTCTTTCAACTTTGAAATATCTTTAGGTTTTTCTTCAACTGGTTTTACTTTACTTCCTGTTACAGTTTCTTTAACTTGATGAACTGGACTTGTTTCTTTAACAGGAGACATTGTCGGTCTTCTATCAGCAGTCTTACGATTTTTAATTGCATCTACTACTACTTTTCCAGCTAGAACTGGAGCAGCAACGACAGCAAGAAGACCTAATTTAGCGGCTTGAGACACAGACATAGTACTTCCGTTAGCATCTTTAATTTTCCCAGTCTTGGGATCTAAAACTCCACGTTCTACAGCTTCTTTTGTCGTTATTTTCTCAGATGTTTTGACATCGTAAACCACAGAATCAGGTTCAATTAATCCAACTTCCATAGCCTCAGTAAGACTATAAGCTTTATTTGTTTCTGGATCACGGAATTGTTGAGTTGATTCGTCATAAATCTGATCTACAGCTTCTAAAACTGTCATTGACGAACCAGAGGTTGTTTTCTTTGGCGATTCTGATGGTACAGATTGTGCTGTATCAATAATTCCATCTTCAATAGCCTGTGAAATAGGCATTACACTTCCACTATCAGGATCTGTATATGTTCCTTCATTCATATCAATTAATCCTTGCTCAACAGCATCACTAAATGCCATTTTAATATCTCTAGTAGTAAATTCTTCTTTCTTTTCTGATTCATCTTTAACAATTCCTAGTTGGTGAGCTTCGTCCATAGAAATAATCTCACCAGTCTTCATATTTTGGACTTCAGAGGTATTTAAAAGAGCATAGCCCGGAAGTAGTTGTACTGTTTTTGTCGTGATTGTATGATAGGAAGTAATAGTCTCTGTCACAGCAGTAACTTTATTCTCCTCTTCGGGTTTATCTTTAACGACTAAAAGCCCGGATTCAAAGGCTTCTTCTATTGGAATAATTTTATTAGTTACAGGATGAGTAAAAATAGCCTTATCTTTGTCAATAAGACCGGCCTCAAGGGCTTTTGTTACTTCTATACATTCAGGTGCAGCTGGATATGGTAAGGTCATAATAAAATCTTTCTCTATCGCATCTTCTAATGGCAATTGTTGACCAGTAATTGGATGCGTTATTTGTTTTGTATTTACATCAACGAGTCCTCTCTTTAAAGCAACAGGGAAAGTCATTCCTATTGGTGGAAGAGATACAGAACTCGCGGGGTCTTTTAAAATAAATTTATTTGCTTCAGTAGCTTCTATTAAATTTAAATTACCTTCTTGACAACGTACAAGTGATTTATCACCATCAATATCATCACTATCTATGGAGGACTGGATTGATAATTTTTTACCATCTTCGACAATTACTTCTGACAAAGGATCCACTATATCACAAATAATTGCTTCATTCAATGACAAATTTTGTCCAGTTTCTGGATGAACTATTGTACCTTCACGATCTAATAGGCCTTGATCATACAATTCAGGAACTGAAAGACTGTGAGCAAGTGGAATTAAAATATTTCCACTCGTTGAATCTAATACTCCACGATCAAGAGCTTCTTTAATTGAAAGAACATCTCCGCGTTCAGGATCAACAATTTTTCCTTCACTTGGATGAATTTTGTTACTTTTAATAGCTTCTTCTAATGACTCTTGATTTAATTCACTTTCATTCACAGCTGGCTCTAATATTTTCATGGTCTCTTGATCAATTAATCCACTCTCTAGAGCCTCTTTTGGAGTTATTATCTTCTTTCTCATCTTTTGGAGTATAATTGGCTTTGCTTCTTTTTCTGGACTCTGACTTAAAGTTTTCGCTCGGCCAATTGTTACCTTATACTTCGGTTCGGTTGTTACTCTACTTCGTGTTTGCTCTGCTAAACTTGGTCCCTCACTTTCTTCAGATTCCATTTTTTCTAAAGTTTCTCTTGAAGCTTTTACTATTTTTTCCGAAGCATTTGAATCTGTTTTACTAATTAATTTATTCATTTCATCTGCTGTAATGATTCCTTTCTGCAATGCTTCTTCTCCAGGAATTTCTACTCCTGTTTTTGGATCTTTTACAAATATCGACATCATTTCTGATTGATTCATAGTCTTATCAGGAGTAACTAGACCTCTCTCTATAGCTACTTCTCTTGGAATTTTTTCACCAGTCTTTGGATCTTTTATCATCGCTTTTTTCACAGCTTCAACTGCAGCAGCTGCTGCTACTAAAGGTGTTCCAATCACTGCCACGAGTCCAAATTTAGCTGCATCACTGAGAGAAATTTTTCTTCCAGTTTTATCAACGTAAACACCAGTCTGAGGGTCTAATATATTTTTTTCTACAGCTTTTTCTAAAGTTATTTCATTGCCAGTCTTTGGATCTTTCACTACTACTGACTCAGATTCTAAATTACCTTCATTTACAGCAGCCAAAATATTGGCAGATTTCCCAGTTTCAGTAAAAATTACAAGAGCTGTCTCAGGATCATAAATTACTCCTTGAGATACTTGAACAGGATCTGAAGAAAATGGATCCTCAAGGCCTGACACTTCAACATCCTTGGAATTCTCATCACCATATGTTACTTCAACTTTGTCAGGTTTGCCTGACATTTTCGTAATTTGTATCATTCTAGGATTTGGTTGTTCAACATCCATACTTCTTTCTTCTAATATTATCAAGCCTTTCTCTATAGCTTCCTTCATAGAAATTTTATGAGAATGAATATAATGCCCTGTCGCATCTAGGATATTTTTGTCTATACTACGAAGTAATGAAATCTTTCGTCCATTATTTGGATCAATGACAAGCCCAGAGTGAGGATTGATGATCTCTAACTTGACACATTCCTCAAAAGAAACAAGCCTGTCAGTTCCAGGAATGATAAAAAGTCCAGAAACTGGATCAAACAACCTCTGTTTAATAGCTTCAGAAAGCATCCAACCTTCAGATGGCAATTCAAATACTCTTTTCTCCGTCAAACTTGATTCTTTTTCAATAAAACTCTCAACCTCTTTTTTAATATTCATCACTGTTTTTTGAGCTTTAGAAATTGGTTTATCTAAATCTTCATCAGATGGTTTAACAAAGACTGTACTAACAAACTCATTTCCCTGTTTACTTATTTTTGTCGGTGAAGAATTCGAGTCAAGAGAATCTGACTTACGAGCGGATTTTTCTTTCTTTTTTAACGGAGAAGTTTCAGAATGATCTTCGATGGAAGTAATAAGAGTTGAAATCTTTGGAGAAGAATTAACTTCTTCATTGTTAAAAGAAACGTTACCGCGAGTTATAATTGTGGTAGTTGTTCCCACAGCTTTTGGTGGAGGGGAAGGAGCAACAGAAGACACTCGTAAAGTTGGAGGTTCATTTACATTAGCATAAAGAGTACTTTCAAAAACCATTTGCTTTGAAGGAGAATCTCTAGTCTTTTTAGGAGAAGGAACAGGTTTTTCTGATTCCCTAGCTTCAGGAGTGCTGAGTAAACCTCTTTCAATAGCCTCTTTAATATTAAATCGTCTATTATTATCAGGATCCGTAAATTCTCCAGTCTTTTCATTTAATAAACCTCGTTTAAGAGCATCCCTATAAGATATTTTATAATCTCTTGTAATTGTTTCTCCAGTCTCTGTAACTGTTACATAACGTTTAATTGTTTTCGTCACAGTCTGTGTCGTTACTGTAATATTTAAAAGACTTGCAAGTAATGCTGCACCATCTGGAGTTATCAAGCCACGCTTGATAGCATCCTCCAAAGGTACTGGTTTCTTTGATCGTGGATCTAACAAATGACCTGATCTTGGATCTAATAATTCAAGCAATACCGCTTCTAAGACACTAATCTCTCGACCATTCTCAGTCACACCTATTCCTCGATTCAACATTTCCATGACTTCCGGTCTCGCATGACCTAATTTTACTGCTTCATTGAAGGAAACTGATCGTCCAGTTTTCAAATCTACTACAAATGATCCACCGGCTTTCGGACTTATCAATCCCTTCAATAAAGCAGCATTTAGACTAATAAACTCTTCAGAAACAGGATCTTTAAATCCATCGATATCAAATATTGATTTTTGTGCTACTGATGTTATCAATCCTCTATCAACAGCTTCAGGGATACTAAATTCTTCACGAGTTTTTAAATCTACATATTTTCCACCATCAACTTGAATAATCCCGCTTGCTAGTGCATCAGAGAGTGTAAGCAAATCACCAGATCGTGTATCAGATACCGATTTAATATTATCAGAATCTAAAACCCCCACCGATATCGCTTCTAAAATTCCAAGTTTAGTTTTATGAATTGGACTGAATATTTTACCTTTATCATCAATTATTTCTAAATCACAACAATCTTTAAGTGTCATTGGTTTAACAATTAATTGACGTCTTCTAGCTTCTTTAAATGACAATTTTTCCATGGTAATTCCATGCACGTATTTTCCATTTTTCGCATTTATTATCCCCTGATTCATAGCTTCAGACATTGTAATTTTAATATCATTTCTCGCATCAACAACTTCACGAACATCTGGATCAATGATGCCTTTAGCAATAGCTTCAGTAAGTAAATAATTTTCTCCAGTATTTCTATCAATAATTTGACCCAGTCTATCATCGACCAACCCTTGAGATATGGCATCAGCTAAGGCTAGAGCACCTCGTTTGATTTTTACAGTTGTATTAACCTTGGCTATGAAACCACGTTTGAAAGCTTCTTCAATTGTCATCAATTCCCCATTGTCTGTTACGAATTGACCTGTCTCTGGATCTAACAAACCTTTTCGCATCGCATCGGCAACACTAACCCCGGCTGAGGACACACACGTTACCTTGACTCTATCATCATTTTTCTCAGCATCAAATAGTTGACGTTGGATCGCCTCCAACAGAGATAACCGACGACCATTTTCTGTAACTCCACATGGTCCTAATAATCGACGAGCCAATTCCACGTCAATTAAATTAAGAGCCACAGCTTCTTCAATTGAAACACTCGTCTTGTCTTCGATTGAAGTCACAATTCTACCATTCCTAACATCTAGTATTCTAAGACTTATTGCCTCGCCTACGCTCAAGACTTGGCCAGTTTTTGGATGAATTATACCGCGTGCTTCTATTACATTATCTGTATCAAGTGTATTTTCAGATCTTTGTCTTCTTTTGAGGCTCCTTGTTTCACTATATTGCACACTGCTCTGCGTACTACTCGTACTATGTGCCCAGGAGCCATCATTTTCAGTTCTATCCGTGATGTTGCCATTTGTTGCAACAAAGTTGTGATTATTGTACGGTTTAATTGGGGATTCTTCCCGTAATGACTTCTGCTGAATCTCACTAGATTCATATCGTTCAGACGAGAACCTAGATAATAAAATTTACATTTATCAATAAACAAAACCAAATATCTATTTATAGGTTTTGTGTGAAATTACTCCAAGTATCAGCATGCTTTGATCAAAATAAAAATAAAATAAATAATAAAAATTTATTTAAAAAAGTGAATTAATAAATAAAATATTATTTTAACGTTGAAGTAAGACATTTTGCATCACTTTAATTTTTCTATTACTTACTGCGATTGAGTGTAGTGTGTCGTAGTGGATGAATACCGTTCCTCACTTGTTGTACTTTCATAGATGTTAAACTCTGTACGAAATGTACGCAGTGGTCGTTGCTCTTGCAGAGCACGCTGAAACAGCAACGATAAAAGATACGTTACTGTTAGCATTTTACAACATCAGAAATCACATTGTGAAGTGTTAACTTGATATTTATAGCAATATATTTTTGTATTTTATCATCTATTATCATAGTTTTTTTCCTGATCAATCATTATCAATCACTTTAATAACTTTGATTAAAATAATTCCAAATTTTTCGTATAAAGTAAGTGTAACTGTGTCATTATTATAAAATGAACAATTTTCTGCACGAGTGTATTATTTGCAATTCAAAGTTTAATGCACTGATTCACGAGATAACATAGTAAAAATTTCGATCAAAGGGTATTTGATCAAGATAATATCAACACTTTTGAAAGAAACTACGTGTTCTATATCACTTTAATGAACTTTTAAAGTATAAATTAAAAAAGAATCATTTAATTAACTTCTTCATGAATTTTAATTTTATTTCTTTCACTACCAACAATTAATTCATGATAAACATCTATGATTGTTACATCACTGAAACGTCAGAATGAAAAACTTGGCTTAGACTAGGAACCTTGAACTGCAAACACTTGAGTAAACTTAACTGTCATGTCTTCATATAATAAGACTAGTAGAGTTTGATTGTTAGATATGTAATGAAGAGTTGTCTTTTAAAAATTAATAGAAATGTTTCCAGGAAAATTGAATCAAAACCTATGATGTAGTTAATATTGTGCTTAGACTTAACTGCAGACAGGTAGTGAAATGAGCAAGCAAGCGAATCAGCTTTAATCTAACTGGTGAGGGAATCACCGTTGATGCTTGACGGACGGAAGAGAGTTTGAGTGAACGTACTGACAACCCGGTATCGAAGAGACTACATATCTTTTGCATTGTACAATTCATAAAAATCTTCCTTACAATTCTATAAATAATTTCCCCACCATCAGGAATACAGGAAAACATTTTTTAAGCGGGGTACGTTTTACTTTACTTCAGTCTTCGGTTATTCATATTTTTAGAGCATGTCCAGACACCGGTGTTTCCCCACGCAATATATATGTTGCTCTGATATATTAAGAATTATGTTTACGCTTCGAGCTTTAGGTAAATTGCTCTGTCAATGTACTTTTCTAAATGTTTTGGTTAAAAAAAAAACAATATAAAAGCTTATTAAAAATTTCTAATTTACAGATCTCAGTTGCTTTTCTAAGGCAGTTAATTTTTTTCTAAAATAACTATTTCATTTTATTTCGTTCTAGTAAGTCCATTAAATATTTCATTTAAAATAAGATAATTTTTTTCTTCGAAAAAATATCAAAATAACATTTAAATTAATCTAGTTAAATCTACTTTTAAATTTAAAAAATAATTTAAACTTTGTTATTAATGGGAAAATAATTTTTAATAAAAAAAAATTCATTCAATTAATTCATAGAAATAATTAAATTCAAAACTTACTGATTGAGTCAAGTGAACTAAGTATATGGAATGATTTCATTGATTAATATGGATAAGTAATTAAGGCATTAAAAAAAGCAACTGATAATTTACCATCAACGACATATTACGTATCAGAAAAAAATCGATGACATCATATTATATTTAACAACCCGCATCACCCTGAACTTGATTCTAATTAATTCTGCAACCTACTTGGACTGAAAACAAATCTAGCATGATTTGAAAATAACTAGACTATTCTAACTCAAGTCCACCTAACTCTTTTACCTAGTTTTACAAAAACTAAAAATAATTTTCACTAGTCAAATCTGCAGGTGGATCATCTACTAAGTGATGATGATTCATCAAGATAGATGGAAACAATCTTCAACAAACTTGATGTACAAATTTGAATCTCTAAGTTTCCAGTATTGGTATTTAAATGACCTTAAAACACCTAACAGATTAATTAATAAGATTGAAAAAAAAAAATAAATCGATTGCCTCTGTAACATTAATTTGATTGATTTATAATGTTTATCGCTAGGTGATTACAGATTATCACCTAGCGATTCGTAGAGTATGTAATAAGAGCAATTTTAAAAGCATTATGATCAATTATGCCTCAAGGTATTTTAGTATTATAATGCTACTATAAATAAGATAATTTAATCAATATTTATCCGTTTCTGACATCTTTTTGTTCTGTACTTTACTTATTATTGTAACAACATAATAAAGTAACACACGTAGTTATGATGTTGGTTGAGTTTATATAAACATTTTAAATTTGGCAGACAATTGTAATTCTTGGCAAATTCAGGATAAAATACTTTGTAGCATATTCAAGTGTAAATTTCGATCAGTTTTGAATCATCAATGTGGACATTTTACGTGACCAGTTTGTTGATTATCAAATTTGAAATGTATCAACATAAACCTTACTATTGAACTCTACTTTTTCATGCATATATTCATTATTTTTTTGTACTGACTTTAAATGACTATTTCTTTTTAAAATATATTTACTAAAAATTGTAAAATATGTTAAACTAATTCTGTGACCTTTTTTTTTAAGTTTGTTTGTGAATTAATTACCTGACGAATAATCCTTACTTCTGGAAGCATATTTGACATTCATAAAAATCCAACATTCACTAGAAGATCATCAATAATTAGCAAAAGAGAAGAGTTTAATGTTTCTTTAAGTGTAAAAATTATCAAAATATTTTCAATGTAACATGTGAGTGAATATTGAACAGCCACGTCAACTCACAACACAACATTAGAATTTTTAACATTATCAATCTTTATCTTATCACACTTGCCATAAATTATAACTTTATGAGACGAAAAATTTTAACTAAATATAAATCAAAGAATTCAGAAGCACTATTTAATAATATCAACAATGACACAATAAATCCATATAGAAAAAAGGGAAACGCCTTGCGGCGTGAAAATGCGACGATGTTGACTCAAACACTTCGTCTGGGAGACTGAAGTCGAAACTGGTGGCCGCGTGGCTGCAAACTCTCAAATACGCAATGTCTAGTCAGTTTTAATAACATATTGAGCTTTCAGCAAACTTTCAGTTAATTCTAAATAATTTATTATTTATCCAGTTGATAAAAAAAAACCTCATGTATATTCATCACTAAATTTAAACTTTAATCAAATCTATCACATCAAGACCGACATTTAATTAACCAGCTAAATCCTTGAACTTATTTCTTTTATCATTTTTCTTTTATCAAATCAATAAAATATGTATATTATTTGTAAGTACTAATTTATTTAATTCTACAAATTCAATATGTCAACATTGATAAAGTAATAAAATAAAAATATTTTAGATAAAATTCATGTAAAAATGATTCCTCAACTGATAAATTCTACAATATAAAATTCTAAAAGTGCAATTGTAGTTAGACCATGTCAATGGCATCCTGATTGTCATCATTGTATGATAAAAATTTATCAATGAAAATTGTCGGTAAATAATAATTGTATTTATAAATAAAACAGGTCAATCGATATGAATATACTGAAGTAACCTTTTTCAATTCATAAAATTGCTAATTTCCATTTTCTCTTTTTGTAGCAGATGTCTGACCAGGTTTATGAATACAATGATTATATTATCTCAAAACTTATCTGTCGTTATATAACCATTCATCTGATAGTTTGATTGGAATTGTAATCATCTTTTTTTTTCTTTTGCAACCATCATCAATAAATCAACGGAAATGTTGATGCATCAGTAACCGGCTTTTTATACGTTATGGATAATTACAATTATTTCTGACATCAGGAAAGGATTTTTATAGCTTTCTGCCCACGTTTTTAGCATATATATGTATTTACAAGCAAGTGAATTTGACGAGTGAGGCCGACACGAGCTGCCCACTCAGTTTCATACTCAACCAGTGAAGCAGTCGCGTCGCACAATCCCTACTACATCTTGCTTATTGATCCTGAATACGCCCAAGATGAAAGGAAAATCTATTTCGCTGATAAAAATCAATCTGATAAGCAATCACTGAATGTTTTATTTTTATCAGATGTTTAAGTATTCAACAAGTCTAAGGTAATGGATTGAATTATGAAGTATTGATAATTGACAATTACTAGTTAATTGTCATCTAGAGATCTATCTGACAAATGAGAACCTGTTTCTTGAAGAAAAAATTAAATAATCGATCTAATTCATTGGGAAACTGATAGCAACTCTGAGTCATGGACTAATTTATTCGTATTCACTTGATGAATAGTAATATTGACACACTTTTATGTTTGAAATAGCTTTAAACAGCTCTCAAGGAAAATAATTATCTGCGGAAAAAAAACCTCACCTTACCCATTACATCATGGACGATTTAGAAATTCATGTGATGTCATGTAGCAGTTATTGCCATTTCGAATTGTATGTGAGGTCTTACAAGATGCCATGTATAGAATTTTTTGAGATAGCTGTCATAATCAACAACTCTACTTGCAAACGTGAGTTCGTAAGTAAACATCTTGAAAACCGGTCGAGGATTCACGCTGGTTAAATGACTTTCTTTTCAAGGACCACTTTTTTTTTTTCATCTACTAATCAATTGGAAGTAATCAAGAATTTTCAGATAAAAACATTTTTTAAAATTATTTCTTAGAATTTATTACGAAGAAAGAATAGTAGCGTGATGATTGAATTAAATTCTGATAGATCTTTATCAAATGACTGAACTAAAGTAGGACTCACTTAATTGCTGTTCCGTTAACTAATTACAATCAAGTTGTTATGTATCGTCTTTGAGAATCATTACTAAATTCATTCTATTTATATTTCATCAAATTATACGTAATTCAGGATTGATCACACCCGCATTAACCAGGTTCCAATTACAAGTTATACTCAATAACAATTGATTGAAGTTCTATCAAGCTTAAAGTAAAGTTGATAAGATAAATGGTAAAAATATAGTAACGTTAAATAAAAACATCATAAAAATGAACATGATATAAACTTACCTGAAGGCCGATGTCATCAGGATACTGTTGAGCAAGTTTCTGCACACGTTCTCGACAAAGGCTGACTAGAGTTGTGTATCTCCTGTTAAGATTGTCGAGGTCATGAGCGATGGCATCTACTGTTGTGACAGATTCCCGGCGTGGTCGTTTGACAGAAGCATCAAGTGATGGACATAATTCGTCGAGCTGCTCCTTGAAGGCTCTCAGCCGTTGTCCATAGATCTATAGAGTCCGGTTAGTCGGTTATGGTTAGTAAATTAGACTTCTAATTGTTCTACCGTTAACGTCGTAAGCAACAATAAGAAGCATGGGATTTTCTATAACTATTATTCTACTTTTATAGAACCTAGTGTTGTAAAATTGTATTGATTATTACTAATTGTATAAAATGTTAATTAAATGTAAAATGAACAAATGTTTAAATAGTTAAAATTGTTTGATTTATTTAATTTATTAATTTAATCAAAAATTTTGAAGATGTTGATTTATTTTATGATACAACACTAGGCTGATGAAGGTTTGTATTAATACTACATAAAAATTAGTGAACTGCAAGCATCCACCACCATTTATTCCATCATGATATATCCAAGCACCATTCAATCATGCTACACATTTATTTTTAATTAAATGACAATTAATTTCTTTTCCACTCTCTTCAGTAAATCACAGTGTTTATCTATCACTAAAGTGAATAGATTTAAAATTAGAACGTTAGAAAGTAATTAAAACTTGTTATTCACAATAGAAAAAAAAAATATAAATAATTTTTTAATTTACCTGAATATTTATAAATAAATATTTAAAAATAATTACCGAATATTGTAATTACAATAAATATTCCATTAATAAATATAAAATAAGAAATACACAAAAATAGTTATTTAGACGTACGACCAAATGGAGAAGCCGATACGTATCATCAATACCTTTGTTGTCTGCTGAAAGGTACATTCTTAAAAAAAATTTTACAGATAATTATCATTCATAGATAGTACGAATATTTACAAGATAATTTATTACTTTACTTAATTTCTAAAGTCTCAATCACTCATCATCCATTCCATAGGCCTACGCTATTTATAAGGCTAGAGCAATTAAATATTTTTTTCGTTCTTACCTTGCCCTCACGAATCAATCTTCCTCCCGTGACATTAACGGCTTCTATTGCTGGCGCACGATCGCAGACTCGATTTAACAAGTTCTAAAAAACAAAATGAGAATGCTTACAATTCTTTAAAACATTAGAAATACCTTAAATAACTTCATTTTATTTTATTTTTTTTTTATTTTAGTAAATATTTGTAAAAACATTTATTTCAAATCTATTTTTCTTTACCTTCGCTGTTACTAGCTCTTGAGCTTCAGTAAGAATTGGTGCTGAAGATTCAAGTTTACTGTAACTTTCATCCACGAAATCCACTTCAGATTGATATGAAGTGTGATATTGTTGAGCTAAACTGTAAGCAGTTTCAGCACTGCGTAATCTATCAACAAGTTGTCCACAAATATTAGTCCATCTGGCATTTAATCTGTTAACTTCAGCATCTAGACGATCCATATCACTGTGAGGACCACGATGATTTGGTCTGGATTTTTCAACAAGTCTTCTAGCATTATGAGCATCATCATTAAGCTGATCAATAGATGTTTGTTGTTGAGAAATAGCATTTTGTAAAAGCATAAGATCTTCAAGTACAATCTGAAGACCTTTCACATCGGACGGAAGTTCACTGTATGATGCTAATTTAATTTCTAGTTCTGTAATAGTTGCTGTGTTTTCTTCAAGGCCTGAAAGTACAATTTCAATACACTTAAGTCGTTCGATATATAAACTGCTGAGATTCCATAAGTGATTCCACTTAGTCATTATGTTATCTAATTTATTCCTCATTGCCGGAGTCTTCAAAGTAATTCCTCGGAACGTTTGCTGAACTTGTTCATAATCAGGAGCTAAACGTTGTAATTTTTGTTCAAAGTCCTTATGCTCAAGAACCATGTGTTCTAAGCTATCAAGATCTCGTGGTAATGGAGACGCAATACGAATATTTAAAATTCTCTCTGCTTCATCTAAAGCCTGTTGGAGAGATGATACTTGATCGTTAAAGATCCTTCCTGCATTCTTAGATTCCTCTTCAGCACGTGCACGCTTTTCAAAGTCATCAAACAACCTGTTGACATCAGCAATCTCCCTCTTAAGTCTTCTTAATTGAGGATCCGCTGGATCTCCTTCAGACAAAAGCTTTTCAGCGTCTTCATTCAAAGCCTTCCTTATTGCCGTACGTTGATCTTGACCCATTGCCAGGAATTGGGGTAAATCCCAGCCTTTAACCACTTTAATCGTTGCAAAGATCATGTTTTGCCTCAAGCGAAGTTGTTTTCGTTGCCAGAGTGCAACACTTCGATCATATTGACGTCGTAGCCTTTCAGCAGCATCCAACGCATCTTTGTCTGGAGGTTGGAGCGTGAAACAAACTCCAGGAACTGGAGATTCAACACCTTGAGAATTTTTCACGCGCCATTTGACACGGCCTGAGTTGTCATACAGGGTACACTGTTCGTTTTTCTCGATGGACATGTTCACTTGCTTGTATGTGCAAATACAAGTAACTTGTAAAGGTCTTGTTACTGGTTGTCTTCGTTGCTTCATAGGCACAATACTACTTGCCTGATCGACTAATCTCTGTATATGATCACCATAATTATTTAGCTCTTCTCGTAGCTCTTGCATTCCTTTGAGCAAGCGCTCACCTTCGTCTAGAGAGAAGTCTGATTGCGAGTAAATCGTATTCAGAACCTCGTCTCTCTTTAAGATCCACTGTTCAGATTGTTGAATCTCTCTGAAAAATTGTTCACTAGCTGTTGCATTCTTTAAGTGGACTTCAAGGCAAAGTGTAAGTTGTAACAACCAAGCCCATTGACTTTGCATCGCTGACATGTAAGCTTCAATTGTCTTTGCTGCTGGGTGGTGTTGCAAAACCAAGGCTTCTCCGCGATCTTGTACTGCTGAGAATTGGATCTCACGTTTCTCCAAGTCGTTCATGAGACTCTGCAAATAAATGTGATAACAGTTGATAAGATATCCTAATAAAATGTTAATTTTACAATCGCGAAGTTATTAACGGCAATAATTATTCATTACAAAGTATGTTTACCTCAATTCCTGAACCGTATGTTTGCTTGAAAATTAATTAGAGATAAAATTAAATATAAATATTAAAAGTATCAACATTGTTAGTACACTTGAAAGTTCTTTTTTTTTCTAAACATATCGCTAACGACATATCATTAAATAGATAGAAATGTATGCAAAATAGCTTACCTCATAGTAATGTTCAATGTATTGAATATTTAAATGTTTATCGCTCCAATCGCGTGTAACTTCAATGTCTTCTTTAGAATTGAGCCAAACCAATTCTCCTGTTGCTGATTGTATGAAGTCATGTAAGGTGTCCAAATCGGATAACCGTTTATTGGAGGTACTCAATAATTCGGAATATATTTTTTGCAAAGTGCTCAAGTGCTGACTATAAAGAGTAAGCTCTTCTCCATGGAAGTTGTTTTTGGCATGAATACATTTGTCAACTTTATTGTGAAATTGATCGATATTTTTATGTTCTCTTTGATGAATATCCAATTCATTTTTAACGCTCGGTAAATCTGATCCATAATCAGCTTCCTGGAGCTGTTTTAATTTACTTTTGCACCAATCAATGCAATCGTGCAAATTACGGAAATGTGGATTAGTATCGACTAATCGAGTCTCGTGGACGGTAGTGCGATGTTTCGTGACAACCCGTTCCTCTACGGGAAATGAGACGGCTGAAAGTGGCTGTACCAGACGCTTGTGCAATAGAGAACGCAATGCTACCCAACGTTGATGTAATTTTTGCACTCTGTAAGAAAGAAATATGAAGCTCGTACGTGATATTGCTCTATTGAATTGAATTCTACTAGTTATTAAATAATCAGAATGATTGTATTTATGTACCTTTTATGAAGTTCACCAGCTTGACTGTATTTACCCTCAGTAAGAGTGTGAATGTCAGTGAATATATTTTGAATTTGAATCTCGGTATTACGAATATCCTGTTCCAATAAGTCGACTGCGTGTTTCGCTTCTAAAGGATGAAGACGATCAAGACGACGCGCCTCATCCTCTACACGTCTTTCTAACTCTTCTAAACGATTGTCTGTTGATTTCATTTCGCGATGAACTTTCTCAGCAAGCCGTTGTAGCCGTTCCAAACTAAAAATAATTATTCTTATACCAAATATGCTTTAAAAAAAATTCTAATGATAATTTCTTAGCTACTTACCGTTTGATTTCATCAATAACAGCTTGTTCTCTTTCTTGATGAAGCATCATCAATCGATTCCAATTTTTATCGATCACGTCAATATGTAATTCAGGCTCCATATCGATCTCACCCACAGCTTCAAAATATTTCTCAAGCTCTCGGAAGATGTGAGTAAGTCGTTGTTTGTCTCGATATCGGGACGGTACTTCTTCGTTTTTAAATTTCGCATTATCCGCTGCAAGTTTCTTCATCTCTATGAGAGTAGGCGGGAATGCACGTTCTTGCATGATTACAATCTTCTCTCGCATCCAAAGATGAAGAGAACTAGCGAGCTCACGGTATTCAGCTGATCTTCGTTGTGCTTCGGCATCATAGAGAGGGTGAATTGGTGGAGGCTCTGGGAATACATCGTAGAGCGAGGAGATGTACGTTATCAATGACTTCTCGTCCGGTTCGGGGGTATCAACATCTAGAAGAATCATAATAACATGAATTAATATTAACAGTAGTAACGAGACTTGAACTTAAAAATTAAAAATAAGATTGAACTCATGTGGAATGGGTTTAATGGATCTGGATTAAAGTAGTTGATTACAAAAAATAGATCTTGCCCTTGAAAATATATCTTTGCATTCGTCGACGCTATCACCTGAACAATAGTACCTTTACACATTGAGAATAGTATACGCAATTATACGGAGAGCCGGTGTCACGGTGTGTGAGTGCGACCGGAAGTGATGTCGGGTACCGTGACCAAAAAGAATGTGTGCCACATAAGCGATCCAGGTAGAAACGAGCATCTACATACACTCGGAAATCAAACATGTAGAAGCTTTCAAGTAAGTACAAAAGTTAAGTCTGACTCTATGTTTATCGTTATTCACCATGAAGAATAGGTTCAGGATAACTTAACATATCTTTTACACGTTTCGAACTATTACTTTTATAGAGAGAATTAATTTTTATGCAAGAATCTTTTTAAGATGATTTTTTTACTGGTGTAATTAAATTATAAACTCTATAATAAATAGTTGTATATATTTTTTAAGCTAAAAAGATGATTAAATATATTTTAAAATAATTTGTTGACTAATGAATGAATGTTTTATTTTCTCTTTTGGAAATTCCAAAAATTTTAATATCAATAGTAATGAGACTTTTACAAAAGATTCTCTCTCACAACCTTCATAAAAATTCACATTGTCTCATTGTTCTTTGTTTCATTTGAGAATTACTCAATATCCTTTTGTAAACTTGTTATTATTAGTTATTTTTTTTTCTTTTTCAAGCGACTTACTAATCTGACGTATGAGATCAGTTTTGAAATGAATTTTATTTGGTGCCGCCCCCATGATTTCGATTCATTTTTTACAGATAAATCAGAGCAATCGAGTCCACTTCATTAAAAGGTAAAAAAAGAATTGATAAACCAATGTTGCATTTCGCTCTGGGTGGTCGTTTTGAAGCTTCGAATTGCATACCAAGATATTCAAGCCTACAAGAGAGATCTTCAGTCTGCTGACCTATTGATCTTGCGGTTCGTGCATCTGGGACAGTGGTATCTCGCGATTGGAGAACCTACCAAGATTTTTACATACACGAACCAAGTGGAATAGAATGCGGAAGAATCTTCCTGCTGATGATTAACGTAAAAAGACTGTATAATGAGAAAACTTTGAATAATTTTTCCACTATATTATATATTACCTTCAGGATCAAGAAGTCTGGTAACGCCGTACTCGCGCTCGGCGACATAAAATACTTGATGGAGACGCTCGCGTGCTTGACAGGATCGAGCACTTCTCCAATCGATGAGGTCAGGACGGTTTCGATGAAGAAGTGCGCTGAATGCCAAACCATCTCTCCATGACCCGGTGAAGTCTGTCACGCGGACACCAGGATAACGAGCTGTTGATCGTCGTGCCCATCGTAAAAGAGCCTCTCGGGCAGTCACATTGGATTCTTGGCCAACAACAATGTCAGATATCTGTAAATAATCAGTCATAAATAACATTAATTATGTGAACCAACTTTTTTAACAATAGTTTCCGACACTTTTATATAAAGGCATTACTTAAAATATGTTTAAGCATAAGAATTAATTAAATAAAATTATTAAAAATATTCTTTAAATTCTAGTGGTTTTTAGCATGATATGTAAATCTTTGCATTTAAATTATTTTAATTAAAAATAAAAAATATTGAATAAATTATTTTTGAAATTGATTAAATGTTAACTCAGTTATTATTGTATTGTATTGAATCATAAATGCCTGAGAACACTTATGAAATGTTCCATTATTACATCCATAACAACATGTTTTAAATGATACTGATCAAAGTAAGATTGAAATTTATTTCAATAAATATACCAACCCAATAAAAGTAATATCATAAATTAATTCCCGAATCGAATATTATTTAAATGCAAAGATAAGCAAAGCATTTAATGAAAATGTAAATGTCCTCCTTAGATCATATTTTAAAATGTATAATACTACAGTACAAGCGAATATGTATGCTAATGTGGTTGATTAAAAGCCACGTTGTAGCAGATTCATATTTTATAAAACCTTTTATCTCATTAAATAAAACTAAGGGATATATTAGCGCTCACCTTTCGATCGTTTATATTTTCATTTATTTATTTTATTTTTATTTCTTTTTTTTTTTAAATCGTTCCCATAAGTTGTCATTTTATTTAATACCAGTACGAAGTATGAACTGACTGCATAACCAATAATTTTATGATTTAATTTCTGCTAATAACATTAGAATTCTACTGAATTATTATCCAGTTATGTTAAATACATAATAATACGTTTAACACAATTATAAACCATTTATCGCTTAGAAAAACAATACATATATCTAGGTATTCCAATTTGATTATTGGATTATAAAAATTCAATGATCATATCTAGGAAAGTCATAGTTATTTTTAAGCTTCAACCAAGGATTGTGGACTGTTTAATATAATTGACAGGATCTTGAAAATAGTTAAAAGCATGAGTAAGAGTTTAAATTTACTTTTAAATCATAAAAATCTAATTTTGACAGGTTTAAGTCGATAAAAAAATTTTTATTACCAAAGAGTGACGGAATTTTTTTGTTTACTATGTAAAAAATATGGAAATAAATCTTAATATATGCATAATAATGATTAAATAATTCTAAAAAAATATATTTATAAGAATAGAAATTATTTAAATTAATTATTTAAATAATTATGATTAAATGGTAATTAAAAATTGATATTCTATTTCAATGAAAGCATAAAAGTAGAAGAAAAGTAAAAATAGAGTAAATTGAAGAGCATAAAATGATTTAATTATTGTATCTAGTTGCTAGAAATTAGATGATGATTTTATAGTTGAAAAAATATCAAATTTTCTACCATGAAATTAATAATAAAATTATTTAAAGAATGGAAATAGAATATAAAGTGAAAATGAAATAATTTCTGAGGAGTTTTCAAATTATTATAAACAGTTGTATACCACAAGCGTATCTCAACCGCAAATACTTAGATAAAAAATAGAGATTTGCAACACCAGGAAGAGCCAATTGAATGATGGTCTTAACTTGACCTATCACGATCTTATAACTGAGAAATAGAAACTGTCTGGTGATGATAGTGGCACTTTATTTAACTACAGATCATTGAACCAAGGAACATTTGTTGAATCGATATTCTTTCACTGATCAATGATCATTGATTTACTATAAGGAAATTGTTCAAGATCATTATTCCTTTCATTCTTAGCTAACGGTCAGGTAGCATCGATTGATCTGAATGTCTTGGTGATCTTGATGCTGAACATTGTTAAGTTAGCATTAGAGTGAAATAAAATAAATAGCACGACAATGAAGAACAATAGAAACATGAAAAATAGATTAAATCATTGCGATTTCTATCAATTAGGCCTTTGTCTCAAGATGTGTCAAAAACACTTGATTGTTCTTTTGAAATAACGGAAGTGTTTAGACTCGCTGGTACAACCCTCGACCTTGATCATGACACGCACACAATTCGCCACATGATGGACGAGTAATTAGTTCTGGTTAGGTGGTAAGAGATATCTTTAAGAGAAAGCAGAACCACAACCACCATGAAATACAATCAACTAACAAGAAAAATGGAAAAACTTTAAACAGGTGAAAAATAATAATATTTTTATTTTAATTATCAATTTCTCATTATTTTGTTCCAGTAATCAATTATCCTATCATCATACTTCAACTTGTGATTTAAAGAAAAAAATATTTTCCAATAGAGTTGACTTCATTTCTATTTTTTACTAGTGATAAAAATTCTCATGCCTCGTAAATAAGTAATAAAAAAAAATATGAGATGCTTTAAAAGGAAAAATATTCAATTATTTCTGTTTTGTAAATGAAAATATTAGAATTTTTCTATAGAAATCAATCGAAAAGAATTGAAATTTATTTTATGTTTAAAGTGGTCATAAAAATAACCATATCAAGCTTAAATATTGAATATTTTCTTCAAATTTTATCCTAAAAACATGTTGATTATAATCAAGGAATTCCAGTGAATTTTTTTTATTGAATATCAATCAGAGAAGACTCATTTCATTCCCATTTGTCATTCATATTTGCCTTTCTGACTGAGAAAGTGGGCGAAAACACACATTGGGCGATGAAAAAGAAAGAATTAAAGAAGGTTTCACCACACAGGTTTTATGGTAGGCCGTAACATTATAGTCCTTGGTTTGTCTCCTTATGGGGCACGATAGCAGGGCCCGACATCACCATAACAGTCTTCATGACGTCAGGTTGAATGAGGCAACATCAGAGAGAAGAAATCCAGTGGGTGAGACCAATTGCTTGATCACTGTGGTGATAAAGTTACACCTATATTTTTGTATCCATCAAAATACAACTTCTTGTCATTCCAAGGGAAAGTTATTGTACACATCATCCAAATTGATGTCAACTGACTTTGTAAATTCAGGTGGCAAGAATGCAAAAAAGTCCAGCACACTTGCTTCTATAGCTTCATTTTATTGAAAAAGGTATTCACAGTTGATAATGCAATAAATAAAATTTTTTTCATCTTCTTTCATATTATCGTTTTAGGAAGAAATATAAATGATGATAATCAACATTCTTGATACAAATAAGGTAATCAGTAGGTGGCTATTAAGATCAGTTGAGCCTTAGCATGATGACATTGATGGCATTGATGCTGAAATGAGCATTTTTGTACACAACTAGTAGGTGTTAGTCGAATGTCAAATTATTAAAATATTACATAATGAATCTATCATTATCAATATTTTAAAATGTCTTCTAATATCTAAGCAGGTATCCAACTAGGTCAACTATTGTCATCTAGCCTTCCAAGAGTTTGCATATCTTTATTTTTCAAAAAAACCATACCATAATAGTTTCTAGAGTTTTCTTTCTACTTCAATTAATTCAATGACAATCAGAGTTAATTGTTTATCAATATCAATATTATTTACAAACAACATTGTAATATGTAAACTCGTTCCTATGCATATTTACAGAGTAAATAAATCAATAGTCAACAAATTGATAAGCAATGACACAAATGTCTTTCAAGTGTAGTTTTTTCAACAACTCTCGATTTCGAGACTTAACTGTCACCATTTCCTGGATTAGAAAGTCTTTAAACAAGATCTACATCAACGATTAACTCGGAAATAGTGAATAATGAAATGTGAGGAATGTTAATTTAGGAAAATTGATCAAGAATTAGATGAAAAAAAATATCAACATAACCACTTTTTTTAAAACCAACAAACAAATATAGAATATACAGAATAATTAATCCAAGTATTTCAATTCACTGAGCTTTCGCTAACTGAGAGAAAAGAGTTCGGTATGCGACCGGCCCTGACCGGATTTGTCTCTTGTTGTTCACAGACAAGTCTGCGACAAGGGAGAAAGGAGCATTGATCATTATTTAAAAGCTTATCTTCTTTATCAATTTGATCAATGGCTCAATGTCACTCTCTAAGGTTTTTTGGACTAAATATGTTCTTATCAGTTGTTTGAACAAGTTGCTAGATGATAACAAATGTATAGAAAAGTCTTAATTGTTGTTTACAATCATTATATATATATATTTTTAGTGGTAATTTGTTATGGAGAAAGTAGCATTTTCTCTTCTCTTACCCGAACAGTTTTGGCAGACTTGGCGTTAGAACTCTGCTGATTGCTGACCTTATGATATTGTTCAGACTGAAGTGACTTCACCTGAGCTCGATTCGTTAAATTCTCCGCTGTACTCTTCTCCTCTCCTCGAGTGAGAGTCGTTGTCTTCCGAATTATTCGCGTCACGATTCGACGTGCTCCATTCTCACCACGTTTCGAAGTTTTCGTCGACTCAATCGACGAACCTATCATTTAGATGGAGATGATGTCAACCAACCCAAAAGACATTTTTTCAATACCCAAGAATCATTTTTATACCAATCAAGTCAATCAATTGAGAATTAATCTAATTTTAAATTATTATATTGTAAATAATAATAAATATAAATAAGTATGCATGAAATAAAATGCAATTTTAATTTATTTGTTCATCAACATTGTCAAGCTTAATCATCTTTAATTCATGAATAATAAATTTGAAAAAAGAAAGAATAAGAACAATAAGCAATAAATAATTTTTTCTTTTCATTTTTTGATGCTAAAAATAGAATGGACCGATGACAAGGAGTGACCTGGTATCCTGAAGGACAACGCCAACGGAATCAAATTGATGTAGGAACAAGTTCCCCCTTACTCTTGTAACATTTACCTATACCGATATCGTTTACGAGGCCTGACCATTTAAAGGCCACGACACGTGGGCAAGATCAAGGTCGAGCTACGACGTCCTGATCAGCTGTTTCCTATTTTATTATTAATCAAAACTAACATGATCTGTTTATCTATAAATGTCTCTATTGTTCATAAATTATTTAACAGATCTTTAATAACTTGTAATTGACATTCTTTATTTTTTATCGTTTTAATATTCAAGTCTTTCATGAGTAATTAATTATCCATCTTTTTATTTTGAATGACTTTTAATTTTGTAATTTATTAATTAACGAATTTTTCTCTAATTATATTCATTATTGGCTTGTTATGACTTTAGTTGAAATCTAATTAGATATTTTGTGTTATTTAATATTCAGAATAAATTAATTTCTTGAAAGAAAAATTATCAATTAATGATAAACAAACATTTTTGAGCTTCAAAAAGTTGATTAATAAATTCTTTGAATAAATTTTTCCTTGAAATCAAAAATTAATTTGTAATTTTTGATAAAATTTAATTGGAACATACTTTTAAATGATCATTCATTATAGAGTAATAAATATAAATTATTAATAAAAATAATTATTTGACAATTTTTATACCAGTAAATAAATAAAGTTTTATATCTATTTACCAAATTTATCTTTAATAAAATCAAATAATTTTTTCAACTTTCCAAAATTGTTTGTTTGATGTTAAAAATTCAGGACGTAATTTCCGTAATTACTCTACTTGTCATCATTCATTCAACAAAAAAAATTTCCCTGACTTGATTGGCTTAAAAAGGAACAAAAACAAAAAAAAATGATTCTCTCAGCATTAAAAGTCTCTGAATACCTAGAATTTCGGTGGACAAATGACGTTTCGTGTGAATCGCCTGCAATTCTGACCCACTAGGACTTGATGCAGCAACATTGTCACGGTCGTCTTCCTCCCGTGTGCCCTGAACGAACAGCCGGCTGCCTTTACTAAACCGGTACATGACTTTAATTTTTTTTTCATTCAATTTCCAAGCACGATTATTATTTGTAGAAACCAAGCACCAATAAACGTAATTAAATTATTTCAAATTCTCCTCCTGCTGGGAGTGAATAATGATGATGACACCAACAATGATGATGATGTTGATTAAATAAATTTTTTTCTTTTTGTCAGCAAGATAACTTGACTCGTGACAAGTGCGAGATAACACAACACTGTTTACTATTTTCAAACACTTGTAAATTAAAGTCCACAATTTCGTAGTAAAACAAATTCACTTATTAAAAAATATTGAATTAACTATCAACCAAATTGATTACATCTTGATAATAGAACCATCGTTTAATTTCTGTATCTCATCAAAGGAAACAACAAATAAATAAAATCCACGATTCACAGGATATTAAAAGAAAAGCACGTATCCATTAACAACCTTTTCCTTTCACTCTGAGAGCACAGAGGCTCCTCTTCCCATGAGGGATAGGAGTGCTCGAAGAACTTCTAACACACTCGCCTCCACGTGAAGATTACGTAAAGAAATATTTATTATCAGAGCAAGAGATTTAGGTGTGAACGTCGCGACGCGAAATGGAAAACTCAACGATGATCACCGAGTGTCAGTTGATTTTATAAAATCTCCATTGAGTTATTCCGGAAATTTTATTCAGGGTTGTTTCCCTCCACTCCATGTGTCGAGAGAGACTCTACCACGCTTGGCCTACACGTCCTTCCCTTCGCTTCATCATTATGCATCAGCTGAATGATGACGTCAAAATAAAAAATGATAATTAAGGAATGCAGGTAAAATATGGGATTGGACGAGTCGTATATAACCATCCGGATAAACACACGAGTGATATTAAAACCACACGCTGCCGCGAAGCCCGGCATGCAGCGACTGTCGCTTAGGGCTTCCCCACCCGCACTTCCAACCGGTCCCGGTGACCAGGAGTTTAACGCGATGGTACCGCGTTGGAGTAGGGAAACACAGCAGAGTCTACAGGTGAGACACACTCAGAGGATACCTCCCCTCCCACTTCCATACCACTTGATATAATCCTCTTCTTTTTTTCCCTCCCTACTTATTAATTGACGCATGCGCATATCACGTCCTCGTGTTCCCCGCGTGGGCGATGCCGATTTCGAATCGCCGATCTCGTCCTTCCTCCTTTCCTTTTGCGGATAATGCCACGATTTGTTGTTAACACTAGTCTCGTCTAAGCCATTGCCTTCATCTTGTTTTTTTTTTCTTTTCTATTCATTTGGTCTATTTATCTATTCAAAATCTTTCACATTGACATCGAAAACCTACGCATCGAGTGGGCGCTAAGGTCTCGATTTAAGGGAACCATATACAGCTTGAAAAACCACGAAAATTTACTCAATGTCAGCTTTAATCATACATAATGTCTTTAATAATAATCGAATATTTATTATTATGAAACCTGTTCCGAACCTAGGATATGATTTATTCATCATCTAGGCTTATAATTAACCGATTTTAGTGAGTAAAATATTTTAAAATTAATCTTTAAATCTGTTATTTATTGATGATTTAATTAAAACAGTAATTAATGCTGTCAACACTGAGTTTCTAATATTTAAATAATTATATCAAATTTATTCTGATTATTAATTAGATAATTAACATTTGAGTATAGTTTATTAATTAATACAAAATAAATAATTTGTTTTGAAATATTTCTTTCTCATTTTTTTGTGATAATTATTTATTTATCTTTAGCAATCGTACTTTCAATTTCAAGTTTTTTACAGATTATATCAATTAGTTGTATCAGTTAATTAGATAATTGACACTTCAACTCTTGAGTAAATGTCCTAATGTGATTATTTTTATAGTGTGTGTATGTATCATTCGAGTCTGTTTGAGTCATACACGGAAGAAAATGACGATTTCAGTCATGTGAATTACATCTACAATGTGACGAAATGTCAATAGAAATCAAGATAAGTCAAGTAAAGTAAAAGAAAAAAACATACGCATTCACTTATTCTTACTTGATCGTCTGTGTCTTCGTTACCGCATGCCCGATACGGTCACGGCCTTACTGTTTTGCTATCTAAATCGTCCAATTGCGTAATGGCCTGGTTCTTTATCCACGCTTTAGTGCGTCAACATCATCAGGTGCTTATGTTTTCGCAGGTTCTTGTAACGAATAGACAATTTAAATGTCTAGTGATTTTACTTTTTTCTTTTTTTTCTCTTCTATTTAACTGCACTTAGTTGAATGAATAAGAGTGTACAAAGAACTTATTAAAAAATTTCACACTACCAATTACCAGATTAAAAGTTTTTTCTCTTGACATTACCAAGTAAAAGCATCAACGTGTGCTGGCGATTTCGTCTTTTATTTTGCGGTATAATTAAGACCTGAAACTGCTAATTACTTTGCAGTTACTGTAAGCATGTCGACAGTAAAAGATGAATGTGAGACAAAGAGAGAGAGAGAGAGAGAGAGCTAACCAGTAAGAAAAAGAGAAAAAAAAAATTACGAAGAATAAGTGCGTATGCAGAATGCGAGCAACTTAAAGAGATCCTCAGGCGGATATGGAGTCATCGCACCCGGGCCCGTTTCACATTAACTTCCGGCACGAGGTTTGCCGACGTCAATTATCCTTCTGTCCGAAATTTTGCTCTTTAAAAAAAATTATTAAAAAAATTGTGGCTGGAAAAAATGAGGAGATTTAATTTAAGAAAAAGAAAGATGATGAGAAAGTTTCTGAAGGTTGTTTTTTTTTTTTTGTTTTTTTAATTTTTAGGAATAATATTAATCATGAAAATTATCAAATATTTTTTAGGAAATTATTATCTTTTATTTCATCACTGATTGTTTATTCATTAAATGTTGGTATTTGCATTTAAAGACTTTATTAGCTTTTGAAATTTTTGAATGATTTATTTTTAAAATATTTGACAAAGTAAATACTCACTAATGATTCATTAGTTAATTTGTTAAATTAACATTTTTGTTTTTGATAAATTTTATTTTTTAAGTTTATCATAATAAATAATTATTATAATTGGCAATAAACTAATTAGTATCTTGTTTTTTATTTATTTAAAATAAAGAATAAATAATAACTATTTAATAAAATTGGTATTATTAAATGATAAAAAAACAATTATTTTTTAATATCAATAAAAATTAAAGCATTCAGAAATTATTATAATATAATAAAAAATTATTTATGAGTTTTTTAAATGACTAAAATATATTTTGAATGTCACTCAAACTGAATCAATAATGAAAATTCAAAACCTACAAAGTTATAAACTATTATTTAACAACAAAAATGTGAATAAAAGTGTCAGCACTGATCACAAGTACCGTTGCAAAGAGCAGCTGGTTTATTTATGTACGTCTGTCAGGATAACAAGGTTCCTGGTGGTTTTTTCTCACTCATGTAAGTGAGAAGAGAAAGGGCAAGAGATTGAAAGAGTCATAAAGATGTGTATTCTTCAAAAAAAAAAAATTGAAATCATCATTACATCTTTTCTCACACTTCACCTAAACTAAACTCAATAATTTCACATACTCACATGAAAGTCAAGCAAAAATTAAAATAAAAAATAGGTATGAACGCACTTTGTGCCCTGAAGGAGAACTTCCCATTCATAAAAATCCGCAATTTTGTCATGTTTTAGTTTTTATTGTTTATAACAAATTACTATTATTATAAACAATACACCATGGTTCAATCTCATCAGGTTATTTATAACATTTTATTGATATTTATCGAATATAATCATAGTAATGATCATTCAATAAATTAAAGCCATTTTTAATTGTTCATAAAAAATTGAAATTGTTATAAACAATATTTTATTGTTTGGAGTCATATACAATCATTGACAACTGATCATTGTATTGATATTGGGCTCAGTTTTAAACAATATTAATTACTTAATAAGTAGAGCCTATTTCTGATGTCTTCTTTACTCAACTTATTTTGCAGTCTTTTTATTATAAACAAAAAACGGTTCGACCGAATTTGTTTAAACTTTTCTTAAATCTTCTTCATTCTATTATCTTTCAAATGAAATTTGTCTGGAGTCGATATCTTTACTGGTTCTCGAGATATTAAAAATGAAAAAAAAACCGAACATACGCCCGTACAATTGTACGTACGTACATCCATATATTTTTAAATCTTCTAAGGTGGTTTTAAATGTCTCAAAACGTAAAGATATATAGAAATTACGAATTTTAAAAATCGATCCCATTACAATAACTTCCTCATGAGAAGTTAAAAAAAATGCAAAAAATCAATAAGAAAGTTGATTGAAAAAAAAAATCGCTTATGTCTACACAATGAGGACATTAACCTCATAAAAAAAAATAGCATTAATTAGTCAAATAAACGTGGCTTCTTCCTAACGAAGTTAAAAAAAAATACACGTCATGAGGGATTAAAAGAAACCCGACACGATCAGTGATATTCTATATCGTCAAGACTTTTTCAGAAGCACGCGATTGTAAATTATTTAATCAATTATTTTTTTTATTTCATTTTATTCAGCAAGGTATCAATTGAGAGTAAAGACCTTGCGTGCGTGCACAGAACACTTGATTAATATTTTCGCCGGAGGGATAGTATGCATTGGAATTAAATAGCTTGAACAGAAGAATTATTTTTAACTGATGCTAAGTTCTATAATAAACATGGGCGTTAATCACGGACAAACAATTATCATAATCAAGATTATGCAGGAACGCTATATAACACCCACATAAAATTACAATATACCATGCTTACTTAATTTTCTCAATGAAAAATTTCCTAAAATGGTGACACTCGACGTCACAATTTAAGACTTATGATTTAATATGAAGTAAGATATTTATTTTTGATGTAATCCGATACCGTCCTTAGATACAAATAATATATTAGAGAATTGTTTTATTTATAAATAAATAAAAACTAAGGTGTCTCATGTAGCGATTTAATTTCACTTAACTTGCGAAATAAATCGCGACGTGTTATTTTGACGAATAAGGCTGGATAAAGATGATTGCGTAATATTTTATTCATTAGACTTATACGCGTATCGTGTGTAATCACTTGTAGAGTAAATCGCCAGACCTAATGTGTTACCTTGACCGACAAAGAGAATAGAGAGAAAACAAGACTGATTCACATTCAGTACAGAGTTCATCAGCTTCTTACAACAAATATCCCATTTTTTCCTATGTTCAAATTTAATTTAAAGATAAATAAATAATAATTTATATTAAACGAAACTTGTTCAATCAAATTCATTTATTACATAGTAATAAAATTTTTATCGCTTTGTTTATAAGAAATTTATTTATGCTATTAAGTTTAGTATTTAACCTCACTTTTTATCTTAACTTTATACATTTATTTATTTAATTAAATTAAACTACGAAATCTATTTAAAGAAGTGAGTTAAATTTTTTTTAAATTATTTACTGATACTTAAAAAATTGTTTATTGATTGATCTTTCATTTCGCAAATACAACAACCTTCTTAAGTAAATAATATTTTTTATTGAATTAAAATGTATGTATTTGCAACAAGAATAATAATCGCAATAATCTAATGTAAGCATTAGATTGTAAGGAGTAAGATTAATGGAGAGAAATTTCTAAGAAATAAAAACACTTAGAAAAACAATGGCATTAAAATACAACCTGTGAATAATAATATACATCAAATGCTCCAACTAATTGTGAAACAAGGGCGTGAACGATCGCATATCTAAATAAATGGCAAACTGTTCAATAATTCAAAGGACAAAGACTAGGCCATTAGACACGATACATCAGGAAAAGGAATTAAAGGTAAGTCACATAAGCTTACTTTTCAGCCACCCACGTTATGTTGTCGAATGTAAATGAATTTAATTTTCGTGCTAAGTTGGCGCTACTAAATAAAACCTTCAACAAGAGACATCTAGATTTAGTTACTAATAAAAAGCTATGGATAGTAAAGAAGACTTGAACGATATTGCAGGAAGCATCAGAACCATCACAGTCATAAACAGAAATCTCTAATACCTACAGACACCAATAAATATGAGAGAAAATATGAATTCAAAATATTTTACAAAGAACTTTAATTATTATTATTTTTACTTAATAATTAGCATCTACTGGTTTAAATGATTTTGCAAAGGATTAACAAAGACTTTAATAAATGGGAAAAGGTGGCTGCAAACTTACCTTGCGTCGCCATTTCTGCGGCGCGCAAAAAAAAAGAGATTGCTCAATTAGAAAACGAGTGCACTGCAAACTCTTGAAAATAAAAAAGTAAAAAGCTTTGATAATTAAGCTAAATAGATAGTATTTTTTTTTTTTGTTGTCACTATTAATAACATTTTACTCGCAAATTTATTCCTTTTTTCATTTTCTCCTATGAACGCCATGAATAGAATTATCTTGGATCAAATCCAGATGCAATTATTTGTCACCCTTTAGTCTCAGTTCAGTCTGATAAATGATTGATTTTACATTTTTGTCTCTAAGTTAATTGAATTTAATTTAATTATCCACTTAAAATATTCTGCTATGATGATAAAGTGTTTTGATAAAATTTCAAACATATTGTATTAATTAATTAAAATAACTCTGATGAAAAAGATGTGAAGATATTTTTCTTTTATATTTTTTGTTTGCTAAAGAAAAAACTTGCTAAATGAAAAGTGCTCATGATATAGTATTACTTGTGAATGTAGTATGAATGGTTTGCGATGGAATTATTTGATAAGTGTAAATTCTCTGGGTGAAAAGCTGTTGGTTAATCGTCAGACCGAATGTGCCATTATCATGTACAGAGACATGCTATGAACACTGAGTCTCTCTGTTCGCGTAACTCGGTTAGTCAGTTTGAATTTTTTTTTTTTTTTTTGTCATTCTTCAGACCATATTTCTAACCACATTTGATATGCCTAACGTCTTACTCATCTAATATATTTTCTGAATCGTCAAGTATTATGAGTATTAATATAAAAATTCCACCAACTGATTAGATAGAAAAAAAAATATATTTTTATTGCTCATAAATGTCTGAATGTTCGAGTGACCTATAAATCTTGAAAATAGCATACTTGATTTTATTTAAAAAAAAAAAAAAGATATGTACATATACCTTCTTGTTGATCTTTGAATAAAAATCTATTTTAGCAACAAACTTAAAAAAAATAGCAATAAATAAAAATGTTTATTCCAATTTTTACAATAACACAATTGTTTATTGACCTTGATCTTGATCTAATGTGCAGAAAAAAAAAAAAAGAAATAAATTTTTTTTTATGATCATCTTTAAAACCTGTTTGAGAATTTAAAAGCTAAATTGAATGCTTCAAAAAAGTTGCTTTTGATTACTTAGACTGTCTGACTATTTTGGATATCATTTCCCTAAATGACAACCGGAAATGATTTGATAGTTACAACCAGACTTGCAAATAAAAAAAGAAAATATATAATATTTTTCAACTATGAAAAAATGAATTTTATGTCTGAAAAGAGTTACTTGAAGAGAAACCGTCGTCTTAAAAGATGCTTTTAAGATTTATGTGTCCTCTTGGTTATGCAGAGGCTTCATTTCTTCTTCAATTCAAAGGACAAAAAAAGGGACTGTCAACTTTCCGGACCGTCACAAACGACTCGACGGAATTCAATATGAACGTAGCTTTTCGTGTAGTAATTTGTATTCCCGGTGAATTTCAAGCCCCTTGAAAGCATTTGGCAAAGTGCCCTACACTCTGATTGACGAAAATATTTCGTTTTCCGTCGGTTAAGTTGAATAGTCTTTTTTTTACTTTTTTGGACGAAAGTATATATTGGAAATAATAGTCACGTTAAGCTTACGTTTGATATTTTCTAAATAGCAATTGTGATAATAGTCCAGTAGCCATACCTAGGGATTAATTATACAATCACTACAAATCCTAGTGTTTTATTTTAATACATTAAAAGTGTTTTAATATCACGTCACCCATTGGATTAACATTGTGTTGTTTTTAAAACATTTTCAAGTGCTTTAAATGGATGACGTTATATTAAAACACTTTGAATGTATTAAAATAAAACACTAATATTTGCAGTGATGATGCTAAAAATTTTTTGACGACGGATTCTTGTAGTAGTCACTGAGGAGAGCATTTGTAAAAAATTTTTTCACTTGGAATTTATTATTACTATTGTTTAAACAATATTAAACATTTGCAACATGCGTTTATCTCCTGTCTTTAATGCTGTCTTTAGTGTAAAAGCAATAATAAGAGCATTAAAATAATCCGATCGAAAGGCGAACGTAAATATGGATGAAATTTAATAGCATATAATATATATATTATGTTAATTTCTATCTTCTATTGATAATGATGATGTTGATAAGTAATTTAAGGTCATGTAACTTACCTGGAAGTGGAGTATGATAGTCCATATTAAACCTAACGTTAGTTTAGGATTTCCATCAACAATATCTTCAGCTCTTATGTTAACAAGTTTGATTTTTTTGTATCGTAGAAAGTCCAGGGCCATTTGAACATTCTGCAGCATGTGAAAACGCATTCGACCTCTTTCTCGTGGCTAAAAAATTAACGAAAAAAGAAGATTAACATGATGTCAAGTACAACAGTGATATAAAAAAAGAGTATTGACTTAAGAAAAGGTTTACTTTTGAAAAATAATTTTTTGCTATCTTTTCTTTCAATTAAATTCTCGATCATAAGATCATGTATTCTTTAAAATCAACACAATCAAAAATAAAAAATATTTTATTAATAAATTACTTAACTCCTTTTATTAAAATATTTCGATATTAATAAAAATAATTGAAATTGTATTTGATAAAATTATTAATAGCAGTAGGTGTCATTATCATTTTTTATCTTATAAAAATTTCTTCTCATTATGATAAAAAACAAGCTATTCATCAATTCACTAATAAATCAATCTTGAGTAAATATCTATCCACTATTAGCAATTCATATTGATTATCCATAAATTAATTGATTGATAGCTAATAAATAATTTTTAAAAAAATTTCTCAATAATTCCATCCATCCAATCTTGTCAATGTTGAATTTTATGAGTTTCTTTTTCCAATAGCAGTAGAAATAGGATGATAAGACAGACAGGTATTGATCGTACTTTCCTCCAAAGTTAGATTGCACAAAATAGACGATGGTAGAAACTACGATTACCTAATAATTGTAAGTTAACGAGTCTAGAAGGGTTAATTTGACTGAATATTTTACCACTGTACTAGTACTCTACATACATTTAAATGAATAGTATGTAAGATTAATTGAAGTGTCAATTTACTGCCATGTTTATAAGCGTGAATCAAAGGTTTTCATAGCTCAAATGAAAGCAGAAGAGCTAAAAAAGCAAAAATCAATTGAATCCCACGGTATATTTGACCCGAAAACAAATCTACACTTGTAAGTCGATAGATTAACATTTAATTGCGTCAGTGGTCACGATTCTTGTATATAAATAATCATGGACAAGTAATTATCGACGCGTCGAGGTGAATCACGAATAGCAATCGATTGCTTCGCGGAATCCTCAGAAGTCTGTGTACCAGTACAAGCTAAACACACGACCTGATTAGCTCCAATTGATCCACGAGTGTGAGAGTATCGAGGATAATCATTGCGACCTGTACTTCAAGTGAAAATCATTAGTCAAAGTCCAGGTCAAAGAGAGCCGATCATTGATGCCGATACGAATAAGAAAAATGTTTTTTGCTTCAACATGTAATGTTGGATATAAAAAATCGCGATTTGAGTTTGATAAGATCTGTTTTATTCAGACTATTTTTGGATGTTATTTGAGATAAAAGAGATCGTTAGTGAATCGTCTTTTAATTAAAATAAATTTAATAGAATATAAAAAATTATTGTTACATAATTAATAGGTAAAAGATGGAAGTTAAAATGGTAAATTCTTATTTATGTTTAGAAGAATGATGATAAGAAAAATAGAAAAAAAAAATCATTTTACAATTCAGATGCTAAACTTTTCTTCTTTGATAATAATAGTAATACTTTTAGTGACTTTGACAAGAATTGTTGGAGTATTTATTTTTGGATAGATGGATGAATAAAATTTGTAGTCTTGAATTAATTTGCTTGACCTGTGTGCTATTTTGAGAAATTTTTTTTATCAGTCAGAATTAATAGATTATGATTTGAATTTAAAATATATTTTTATTAGAATTAACATCAGAGTATGGACAGCATTTGAAGTACACTCGAGACTTGACGAAATTTTAATTTTTATCACAGTTGTAAAAATAACATTATGTTATTTTTAAAAATTGAATATAATATTTGTAAGTCAGTGTTTTTTATGTAATCATTTTTGTTAAATTATTTTTACTAATTTTGAACTGCAAAAAATTATTTTAGGAATTTTTGTTTGAAAAAAAAAATCAATACTTACAAGGTGTTCGCCAGAGAGCACTTCCAGGAGAGATATGAGGTTGTGTCCATCTCGAAGATCTTCGAATAAATCTCCGACATGTCTGCTTGCCTATAAAAATACAGATTGCATTAGTATTTATCTAAATCCAATTTATGTATTTAATTTTTTTTATAATAAAATAAAATGAAATACAAAGAAAAAATAAACTGGAACTGCAATTCAGCTAAAGCAAAATAAAAGTACGAAGAAAATAAAAACATTAAATCGACATTGAAAAATGCCAAAGAAATTATGACTGAAATATTTTAATTATTAACATAAAAACATAAATTTAATTTAAAAGTACTTTGAAGTATCAGCTTTTAATTAAATAATAAAATATTAACAGATAATTAAAAATAATTATTGTTCTATATGTCACATTGAAGAATGTTTTTTTATTAAAACCGCATGTTGTCGATGCGTAAAGCGTGACGAGAATACATGAGAGAGAACTTACATATACGAAAGGAGTTATACGTGCAAATACAACAGAATGCTCATAACATACAAAATAAGAGTCGATTGTAAAAGAAGAAGATAAAATGAAGTCAATAGGCTATAAGGAACAAGTGTGTAGTAGAAAAGAAAATAAATGAGAGCTTCTGTACAATAGAAAAATAAGTCGAAGATTTGTGTATTGTAAATCATGCAACACACTCCTCTTTATGAGGAACAAAGTGCAAACTTACAGTAGGAGAACAGCATGGCTGGTTGTTGACGACTACACACACATGTAGACATGTGTAAGTCTGAAAATGTTTACCAACACCAAATGTTAGATACAGAGTTACCCTTTTATTTAATTAAACTAATTGTTTTTAATAAAAAATATTTGTAATAAATATTGTGGTCAAGTTTTTATTTTATAAGAAATTTTTTATTCAATTTTTATCAATTAAATTTATTTAATACAAGCTTTTGCCAATTTTTTATATTATAATTAATATCATATTTTTATTTATTGACCAAGGCTAGACTGTAGCAACTTTAAATCACTTCAAATTTTTCTCAACAAACTGTACATTTTTCATTTGTTTCTTTCAGGTAAAAATGTTTATAAATATGCAAAAAAAATAGTATACACATTAGAAAACAAAGATTAATAGTGTAAATACATTAATAGTCTTATAATAAATAATATTTTGGTAAAGGACTCGTGATAAGTACACCGACCATGTCATCTTAAAATTTCTTAAAAAATTATTTATCATAAATAAATAAATTTATTATACAATTTTTAATGCACTTACACTATTAATGTTTATACGATTTTTTTTTGAATACTTAAAAATATTTTTTACATGAAAAAAAAACGAGAAAAAAAATTGCATAGTTTATTGAAAAAATTTTAGGTGATTTGAGCTTAAATATGAGAAAAAAAATTAGAACATGAGTGAGTTAAAAATGATTTCATACCTTGACGTATTTCCAATGCTATGAATTGCATGAAAAAATACAGAAAAAATTCATGAGAAAAATAATTTCATCATAAAAGTAAACTACAATCCATTAAATTAATTCATATCGTGTAAAAGAAAAAAAAAAGGATTATCTTCACATGTGTAATAATTGTAAGTAGATAAATGACAAGAAGCACTTTCAATTAAACTTGGTTGTGATTTCATAAAAGTGAAATTTATAAAACAAACAAAAGTTAATAGTTATGATATCATGTGATGGGAATAATTGTTGAAATGAATTATACAAAAGCATAATATGACTTTTGAAATGTAAATGAACAATTGAAAGACTCTAATGACTTTGTTATACGGTTATTCAAGTGGATTAAATTGTAATTTCACACGGGAATACATATAAAGAAGTTTGGTCAACAGAGAGAAGAAGTTGGTTAAATTTTTGGACATTGATAATTTTTGTATACTTTATTTTAATGTGTCTGCATTCCTGAAATTCAATTGCCACAATTTTGTTCTTCGTAAAGACTTTACTTTAAAACGCATGAGTGCAAAACGAGTATAATTAAATGTGGACTGTATCTTCATCCAGCTTGAATTACATTTGACGTCAATGGGACCACTTATTTTTTGTCATCATCAGAACATTTCTCAGACTTAAATTCAACTTAAAATACTTTTCTTAATAATATATTTACCCTTTATATAAAAAATATACATTAAATGATACGTTTTTAGGTAATTTATCGGTCATAATCATTCCCAGAATCCTTTTCAATTACCTTAAGTATCATAATTGTTACCTAAATGACCAATTTTCTCTTCATTTACCTCTTAAGAATCAACTTAAGACAATTCTTTTAATGAAATTCTTCCTAACTAATATTGACAAATAATTATCCAGTAATAAAGAATTTTCATAATGAAGAAAAAATTTATTTTTATTAGAAAAAATCTCATTTAAGGTATTTCGATTACTCCGGGTTGTATAAAAGAAAACCCAGGGACCTTTGAAATGAAATTAATATTTTTTATTAAATATACACACTAGCTTTTTACATATTGATTAATTTGTCTTCCATTACTTTGAAAAACATAAAAAAATTCAAAAAAAAAGATTAATCCTTATTTTATAGTAGAGTTAAGATTAAAAAAATGATTGAGTTCTAAACGATTAATCGATTTTTTTTTCATTGAAATAAATCTTTTATTTTCTAATAATTTTTAATTCTAATGCAGTAAAACAAATATTAAGAAAAAATAAATCTCCATCGAAATACCTTAAAAAATTTGTCTTTCATTTTATGTTAGAAGAAAAAATCATTTCATATCGTCATGACTTTGGTTATTATTCAAAAAGCATCATTATTATGTTGAGTAATAAGAAAAAAAATTCCATCAAAAGTTTTCACTTTAGAATCACACTAAAGAATAAAATTAAAATTTATTTGAAAGCATCATGTCAATATATTTTTAATAAATTGTTTTTAGGAATTAGTTTTTGATTACCGAAAAAAAAAAAATAAATAAATAAAAATCATGAAAATTTACACATTATTTTCTTTTATGATTCCCTTCCTGTCGGTTCATTACGAAATTGAACGTTGAAATTACCCGAAGAGAGCACCCACTTGTAGATAATTGCGAAATATAAAAGAGAATGAAAGGGAATGAGATGGTAGGGCTGGTAAAGGTTTTTGCTCTGGACCATTCGATTGGTTGGCAAACTTGAGAATTGGTAGGCGATGAAGGTGTCCGAATAAGGTTAGACTCAAGCAAAGCAACTGTATGATGTGGGCGCCATGGAATATCACAGCTGGTGTCTTGTGGTGGCTATTCAGTATCTTGGTAGATTAACGAGAAATACAACCAGACACCATCAGAAATTAATAATAATCTTATAACTATAAAATACCTTTATATTAGTGTGCACGCAATCGTTAAAATCAGTTAACATCAAATGAGCCAATTATATTTCATCCATGACTCATTTATGATTTTTCTCAGTACATTTTATATTTTGGCTTCAAAAATCCGCTTAAAGAAAAATGAGAGACAGGTTGTGAATTGCTAAGTAATTACTACGTTGGTAAAAACAAGATTAATTAAAATAAGAAAATCATTCTGATTGCTCAGTTTTGTTTTTTAATTGTCAAGAAAAAATTATTTTTTTAAAAAGTCAATTTTATTTCAGATGTTTCTCCAAAAAAGTTGAGTGCAAATTATTTTCAAGAATTTTTGGATTAATCATTTTTCGATTAAAATTAATTATTCATCATTTTAATTATTATATTTAGATTATGAATGTCTATAATATTTTTTAATAATTTTTAACAATTCATTAAAAAATAACCAATATTATTATAGTTTTAATACTTTTTTTCTATGTGAGCATAATGTCCCAACATTTCACGTAAATCTTGAAGTGTTAGTTTGTTTATGAAAAAAATGCATTAATGTAATGGGCACTCATCCTTTGAAATAATCTTATTTATTATCAATAACATCCTCATCCTTAAAAATCATTTCCAACATTCAATTTTAATTCATATTTTTAATTTGACTGATTCATTAATATTCATTGTTTTAAAATATTTACAATTTTTTTTTAGAAAAATTAAAAATGATTACTTCAATTACAATCCTGTCTAAAAGTAAAATATTTATTTCAACACTATTTACTATAATTTAAAAATTTTTTAAAAATAAATATCAATAATTAAAAAATAATAATAATAATAAATCTCTCCAACATGAATAAAAGAAATATTTGATACGACAAAAAAATGATCTATTCATTAAAAAAAAAATAGTTATTAATCCTTGTTGTTGAATTTATTCATCAATTCACAGGTAATTAATACGTCTCAAATGAAAAAAAAAAATTTTCACTCAAATAATGCAAGCAGCAACTTTGAACTACTCAGCAAAAAAAAATACTCAACAAAAACTAGAAATCATGAAAACTATAGCAGCAAGGATAGATCAACACCTTGACTCTGCTACTTTAGTTGCATCACGAAGGTCAGCCCGTCTAACAACAATAAGATACTCTATAACGGATTGCGAGGGAGTCTCCACACTCATGAACACAAAGGAGAGTACATACGACAAAAGATATAAATTCCCATGGCCTTGTTTTCTTCTCAGGATCCGTTTTAGCAAATTAATGAGTAGAAAAGGTGGTTATATTCTTGGGTAAACCCTAGCCTTATTTCTCAGATATACTTAATTCAGCTTGATACTGACTTCATACAGAGAAGCAACTAACAAACAAGCCCATACACATATTCATAACAAGGGAAAAAAAAATTTCAATGAATATTGACAGATTGGATGAGAGAGAAAAGTTGGTGAAAGCGTAGCTCATGTGATCATAAGCTGTCAAATGAGTACGATGATGACTTGAAATAACTCTTGGTCGAGATAATTCAATCCGTATAAGGTCTTGATACTGAGTTTAAACTCAAGTACACCAGTACTACCCACGAGTGAGTCACGCGTCTTAAATGGCCCTTGCGAATCAGAGTAACATTGTATGAATGTCTTCTCTCTGGACATTCGAAGAATTCTCAATGACATAGCTTTGCACTTCCGGCATCCTAGAGATCATTACTGAAACATCACCAATCTATTTTCAAACGCACAAAGGATTTACTTTAGATCCTTTCAACATTTTTATTCACTTTTTTCTTGTCTTTACTTTATTTCATCTTTTTTATTTTTTGCTCTTTAAGGAATTATAGATTAAATGATGATTCACTAACCTTTAGCTAATTTAGATCAATGATTCAATGGCGTGTTAACTAATTTCAAATAAACACTGCAGCAGAGACTAGAATTTACTATTAAATTTATCAAGAGAAAAAAAAACTTTAAATTTACTTTTTTTTTTTCTAATGAATTGGACCAAAGGATGTCTTTATTTATTTTTTAGTTTCAACTATTAACTGACTTCATTAGATCATTAGCAATGAGGTTGGAAAAAAATCAATTATTGAATAAAAGACAAAATTTTGTAATGAAGTCATTACTTGTTTAAGAAGTGTATCAAGAACAAATCATATAACTCTTCTAATAATTATTATTTAAAAGAAAAATTTTATAATCACTAGCTTCAGTCTAATCATCAATATGTATAAAATCTTTACTTGTTCAGGAACTAGAGAGAATAATTGTAAATATTTTATTTTTACTAAAGCTAAATATTTAATCATAATTTTACAGTTTAAGTAAATTAATTCAATCCCATTTATGTTAAATAAAATAAGTTTATTATTAATATTATTACTAAATTTTTTTTTTCTAAGATTGATTTCATTATTCATAGTCCAATAGATATTTGATTTAACTAAATTATATTTTTAATTTAAGTTCTGTAATTTATTATAAGCTGTAACATTTCATTTAGAAAAATATAAAAATGATGATGAATTAATTTTGAATACAATTAGTGAAATATTAAATGATTATAATGACAAAAAAAATAAATAAAGAACCAAATTTTGTTACGAAAATTAATCTTAAAGTATAAAATTATTAATAATAAAATTAAACAATAAAAAAAAAATGTTTTTTTTTCAGAAAGGAAGAAAATGATAATTAAAAATAATCATTCCTACTATTTTCTAATAAGTTAGAAATATTATTTTTATTATATTTTATTATTAACAGTCCTTATTAAAGAATTAGTTTACAATTCTTTTAAATTTCAAAGTTATTTAAACTATTCTGTAAATTATTTATTTTATTTAAGACTCATAAAAATAAAATATCGAAATTTTTTACACATTCAATATTTCAGCAATATTATTCTGCAAATGTTAAAATAATTATTATTATTATCATTATGAAAATAAAATTATATTCTTGGATAGAGAATATTGTATATTGTTACGACATTTTTAAGTTTCCACTCAAACAACCATCTACATGAGCATAAAAACCATAATGTTTAATAAAATTTTCGAAGAAGCCAGTTCGATTATCAGAATATAAGCAATAACACGCATCTCTTGATTCCTCTCACTCATTTGAGCTCTCTATACTTCTTTTTACGATTCCGTTCCTCTTTTTTTTTTTACCAACATCAGCAGCGGCTTGCTTTGTATAAAGACTTTTACTATAAACAGGATGAAGCTCTATAAGAGAAAGGGAGAAGACTTCTGTAAATGATAGACACCGATAAGACGTGTTTTAGCTTAAACAATGTGTTTGTTCAGCTTCTGTCTGTTACCATATTGCATTAGCCTTCACAGATAAAAAAATTTCCAGGATCCATGTCAGACTTGGTTGTGAAGATTGACTACTTTTTATGCAAAAAAAATTATTACAGATGTAATTGACCCATTTGAATGCACTTCTTATGATTAACCGGATGCTGATGATTGATTGAAGTGGAGAAAAAAATTTTTCAATATTACTCCTCTCTAATTTTAAAGCAAAAATCAAGTGGAATTAAATTTTATAATCCATTTATTTTGCTTTTAAATTGATAAAGATATGTTTTGAGATTTTTTCAAGTTAATTTGCCGACTAAACAGCAGGAGAAAACATTTAGTAATAAATTAGAAATATTTTTGAATATTCATAGAATGATCTATATATGAAGATTCAACGAAAAATGTATAAAACACTAGCAGATAAAATCGGTTAAGCCTAAAAACTTGTTCATCGTGGGTAAGTTATGATGATGCCAAGTGCTACTGACCATCATTCTCTTTCTCCGATGAAACGTTCTATGAATGAAAGTTTCAAGTAATGGCCTTGCTGGCAAACAGAGTGGAATAATACACTTGCACCGCCTACTTTAGATGCTTCCCACGTCTTTTGAAGAACCAAGAAATTCGGTGGATCATGTAATTCCTTTAGATATATTTTGTCTTCACCTGCTCGAAAAAAACTCGATGATTGAATAAATCATCAGCAGTGAAATTAAAAAAAATTGGCAACAAAAAAAAAAGAAAGGAAAAGTATAGCAGTTATTGGATATAGTTCAAAAGTGGTAAAATGTTGAACGGCAAGGTGCATATTATTACAAGATAAAAATGAGTATATGTAATAGGTAGTTGCGTGAAAAGTCCAAGTGCGATTACCGACATTGCAAACGTTTGTATGCGCAACAACTTGCCCACGGTTTTATATACACAGTGGAAAGAACACCACGTCAAGACACTTATCTCTAAGACGTTCATGTCCTGGACTTATCTACTTCCGTGAGAATTTTAAACTTTAAGATAAGATACATATTGACATTCTGTTAAGGATTTTAATTTTATTTTAAATAAATAAAAATTAAAATTTAGCAGGAATGATTTTTTTATTGCAATTTTTGTGATAAATAATAAAAGACTTTTAGGTTTTGTCTCTTGCTAATAAGATTTCTTTGAAGACTTCTAAAAGTAATTTATACGGAAAAAATAGCGAAAAAATAAGGTTAGATGGCGTTGCAAACGCCGATTTATTAACTGTTAAAATTAGTACATTGTTAACCAAGGGAGAAAAGTATGATATTCTGACCTGGATATAAAATGGCATCCCAAGCCGAAGGCAAGGGTGACAAACACCCAGGTAAGGATGTCTTACTTTGTTTTCATGGCCAACATACTTTTTTTATCATATCATCGTCCAAAATTAAAGTTTGTTGCCTGTTTTTGAAGTTAGAAAAGTGACGTTTTCTCTCTCGCAGAGTCTGGGCATGCGCACAGACGATTTTTTGTCTTTTTATGCAGGTTAGAATACGTCGCTTTGGGACTTGAAAACAGGGAGCAAACTTCAACTTTGAGCGGGGGTAAGTAAAAAAATATTTTCTAAACTGTTAAGAAATATTTCTTTACGATAAAATGAAATTCATTCATTATAAAAAGACTAATTTGTTCATAACCAAGGTTTCTTTACAATTAAAATAAAATATTTATTAACAATTAAAAAACATTGATTTTAATAGTAATAAACCTCTTCTATCAATGTAGTCAGACACAGTAGCAAAGCTATGGTAGAGATAACTTTAAAATTAATATTCAAACTAAAAAAATTTGAGATCAATCATTCGATAGATTTAAAATTGAAATGAATGTCAAATGAATTGTTTATTAGATGTATAATGTGTATAATTTAAACACAATTAACCACCAAGTTGACTATTCAATCACATTTTACCTAGAAGACTTTAAATGATCCGGAAAGTAACGTCAGAGAATGAACGACAAGCCTTGACGGAAATCATCATTGTGATCACGATAGCATCACAATAAATTGGCGTCTTGATTTCTTGGAATTTAATTTCGACTGGACAAGCTATCGAGCCAAGTTTGCAAACGACGAGGAAAAAGAGAAGAAAGACAACAGGCAAGAAAAGTCCAAGAGACGTCGGCACGAGTCAGGGAAAAGAAGAAGAGTATCACGATTCTTCTCTTCCAAGTCTCTTCCTCTTGGTCAATTTCACGCTCGACAGAGCTGCGAGTTCAACTTTACTATACACTCTCGTATAATTTGTAAATCGATGTTAGAGATTAATGCCGACGACACGCCCTGCAAAAGGGAGCGATTCTTCAGGCGGTTTCTCTTTTAATCGTATTAAAACCACCACCAGGATCCACACCCTCCAGCTAAGATCAGTCACAGAACATCTAGCGATCAATAACTAAGTTCAAGCTTAAATTATTGGATTGCAATCATTTTTTTGCATATTGGTGTGGCTATTCATTTTAATTACAAACTGGTTTGCATCTTTAAAATATTTTTTTAACTTCCCATTAGAAAGTTATTATAATGGGATCGATTTTTGAAATTCGTAATTTTATTATATCTTTACGTTTTGAGATATTTTAAAGCATGTTAGAAGGTTTTAAAATGAATGTATGTACGTACGTACAATTGTACGTACGTATGTCAGGTTTTTTTTCATTTTCAATATCTCGAGAACCAGTAAAGATATCGACTTCAGACTTATTTCCTTTTAAAGATAATACAATGAAAAAGGTTTAAAAGTAGTTGGAACAAATTCGGTCTAATAGTTTTTTGTTTATAACAAAAAGAGTGTAAAATAAGTAGAGTAAAGAAGACATTAGAAATAGGCTCTACTTATTAAGTAATTAATATTGTTTAAAATTGATCTCAATATCAATAAAATATTATTGCTAATGACTTTGCCTTACTTCCAACAATTATATATTGTTTATAACAATTTCAATTTACTATAAACAATAAAAATTCAAAGAAACTATCAAACTCAAGAAAAGATTCAAGCCACTGGACCTACATGTAGGATTCTAAAAGCAAGAATGGAAAAAATTCTCTAGCTTTATGTAAAATAAACTTATTAACAATATTAATAATATAAACTAGCATAATTGCTTCATAAAACAGATTGTAGCTGACCTTTAAATTAAAACATTTCAGCTTAATATCAAGCTCAAAATACACTTAATGACCTTTTTTTTGATAGCTAAACGATAGCAAGTTGATTTTATTAATTTTCCAAGATCTTGTATGTTAAAATAACTGCTAAAATAGACTATCAATTAGCTGGATCAGCAAGACTCTTTTTCTTCATGTAGAATTCTAGTTACATACTTGGATTAAAAAGCGAAAAATCCCAATAAACATTTTCTATCCAATTTACAAGTTGATGTCTTACTAACAAACCTGTTAATTGATTCTGCGAAAAAATTCGAATCTAACGTTACATCTGGTTGATTCACAGTCCGGATGTGTAGAAGTGATTGATTATTTTTATATGTTATGTCAAGAATTAAAGAAAAAACAGTTTTAATCTTTTAAAAGATTTGTCTTGATGATACAGCTCAGAATAATATAGTGTTCCCTTGGGAATGACAAACTTTTACTTGCGACCTTGTATATATCTGTAGTCTGTAACGAGAGGTGTGCTTGATAGAATGTACGAACTAACATCGTGTGTCTTCTTGATACGTCAAGGCTTAACGTATCAAGTTCTTTTCTAGCTTTGATATCTAGTCTGACCATCCAGTAGCATGTCATACTTGTTTAGAACATTACATGACAAAATTAGATTATCATTTTATTACTTAATAAATGAGATTAAGCTCTACAAATGATCATCTTTCTTTACAACAAACCAGAATATTTTCTATATTAAAATTATTTTAAGCTTTTAAATAATAATATTTAACAAAAAGTAAACTTTTAGATTCTTTTAAATTTTTTAAAACAATTTTAATTATTAATAAATTTATTTTAATGACTAGCAAACTCAGTTAAACATGATTTTTCTTTAATAAATTATTTTAAAAGCTTCGACATTTAATAAACTTCAATGAAACTGCAGACTTATAAATTCACAAGATTAAAAGAGAATGTTTTAAATAAAGTAAAAGTTCCAACAACATTACGAGTGCATCTCGTAACTTTGTTCATTGCTCATGAGTGTATGAATCATCAATACATTCCAGGGATAAAAGTAAAATTTTAAATAAAAAAAAAAAGCTATCATTAAAAACTATAAAAATGTAAATTTGTACAAAGGCATTTAGATTTTACGGAAAAAGTAACACAAGTCTTTACTTTATAGACTTGAAATGGAAATAATTTAACATTTCCATGTGAACACGATCAGATGTACAGATTGAATGACAAGTTATGGAAATTTATGGCTAGCATAATAATAGTATGATGTTTAAAGAATAAAAATAAAAAAGGAAATAAAAAAAAAAAATATCTTTGGATTGCGAGCTATGTGACAAACCAGAATGAACTGAGAGGTGACAAAGATTTCTCTCTTATTCGCCCACTTGTTTTTCTTCTCTTCTTGGATCAGACTACTACCATCTATAGCTCGTGTGAGCTGTGCAAACTACCTTCAACCTACATACGTGCCACGCGACGTACGTCAGTTACCTACTGGACCTTTACTTTTGGATTTTTATTACCAACTCAGACTACTTGTGCAATTCGACCCACGCATTTACTATGCTCTAATCTGTCAGTATTTTAGAAAAAAAAAGAACATTATTGCTAAACAACTCTAGATAGAATTTAAAAAAAAATGTATGTATATATTTTATTGGCAAAATTATGCAAACTTTGAATGTAAGTGATATAATTGGTTGGCTAATCTTAAAACCTTTTAACAGAACGATTTATGACTTGACAGAGAATCATTTAAATGCATTCATAACTTTTTCATTCATGTCTTCAACTTTTCATTCATCCAAAAATGAGTAGTCATCGAGTTTTTGTGAGGTTCATAAAAATTTGAAGAATGGGCTACTTATATGTTGGAATTTTAATTCATCATTTGAATAATAATAATCAATGAAAATTTTTTATAAATAAATGTTTTTTTTTCAATTGAGAAATTTGAATAAAAACTATGTGAATAATTTGTCTTTGCTTTGATCTTTTAATTTAAAAAAATACTTTTTTTTATCATTTCTTTTAAATAGATTTATTATGAATAAAAATAACTTATTGTCCCTAAAAACAGATTTCAGTTCAACTTTACCGATAAAAAAAATTATTATGAAATGATTTCTCTTTTGTTACTATTTAATGATGATAACAATAATCTATTTAGTTGGGATTTAATAATAAAATTAAAAATATCAAAAATGAATAAATAAATAAAAATTTTCAAGTTATTTTAATTTTGTAAAAAATTATACTAACCAAAGTAATTTGTATTTTACTATTTAATTTTTCATTTTAAATTTCTTTTTGAAAGGTTTCGAGTTACAGAGAAACTAGAAAAATATTAAAAATTAATTCTATCAGATCATTTACTAATCATGAATAACAAATGACCACTGTCATATTTAAATAAATATAAATAATAAATATTTATTAAGCATATTAACTATAAATAGACTGATCTCATAATAATGAAAAATACTAAACAGGTTTTAATTTACACTTTGTAATCCAGGTATTTTCAATAACATCAAATAAAAATCATCAACATCATATTCATCAATAAATAAATTACTCAAAATATATTACATAAAAAAAATTATCTAATAAATTAATCATCCAAAACTATGACAATAAATTTAATCAATATATTATGTATAAAATTGATTACTGTATAATGAAAGTTTTATTCAATAATCCAACCAATTATTTAGCAACCCATTATTAAAGACCATCGATCACAGCCTTATCAAATAGAACACTTTATCAAGGCCATAATCAACTTAAATGATCTCTTTAATCCTCACGAGCTTCTAGTTTATTTTTTTTTTCACGATAATAAACCTTTGAAACAGTTGTGTTGTCTCGTTATCGATGGTATTTCCAACTAAATAAGAATCTCTAGTCATTCAGAAGCTTAAAGAGATAAATAGCAAAACGTTTAAATTGCAATTCATAAATAAGTCATGGATGAATTGCAAGGTTCTTGTAGTTAACTAACGTCATGTTGTTTACTTAGAACGAATATTTCCTTCTTCAAAGAGAGCCTACATCATCTGCTAAATGTGTCTACAATCAGTGTTCACTTGATATTTATTATTCTTTTAATAAAAGATCAACTTCTAAAAGACCAATCAACATTTTGCATTGCTACTTAATTACAACAACTCATATTATTTATTATCATGTTAAACTTTATTATTCCTACCATGTAATTTCGAATACTTAAACGAGTCATTTTATATGCAATACAGTTGAACACTTAGCAATAATATCTTACTCAAGTTGATGCAAATTTATTCATCTAATTGACAAGTTTATTATGATGGCACTTGAGTGGTTAATATTACTAAATATTCTTTTAAAAATTTATTGTTGAAATTTTTTGGATATATATTTAATAAACCATAAGTCATATGTATTTAAATTCCTTAATAATGATGCTTTTTGAATATAATTAACTTTAATTTAAAATTGTTCATTAAAATATTTTAATTACTCACCTTTTTCAAATGTTTATTCACCCATTTAGTGAAAGTTTTCTTCTGGATGGCATCACGTTCATCTATAAACACCATTAATTTTGTTGAAAGAGAAAAAAGATGATAATTTTAAATTCAAGTATGTATCAATAAACCGTTATGCTTTAATCACTATACAGCTAGGAAGGAACTCAATTAACCTTAGACCAAGACAATCACTCGATAAACATCACAGAGCGCCACTCTATGAACTTCAGGAAGCGCTTTTCAATGTATAGAAAGTCAAGAGAGGATTAAGGGTATATCCTTATAGTCTCTAGAGTCTTGAAAGACCATAAGCTTGGAGGATATAACGAGTGCTGGTTAAAATTTACGATATGGACAAGTCTGTGGATTGCAATCATTCAATCCTGATGAAACTTGTGGTCTCTTAAGGTCACATTACTCGACCTTATGAACTTTTGTAACCGAGTCCAAGTTGCTTTCAGTCACGCCCACATTGCGTGTGTTAAGTGGCCATATGGAGAGAAGATTGACAGAGAGATGAAAAGAGTTCAACTAACAATGTGGCAGACAGTGTATAATAGAGTTTAATTGCACAGCAAATAAAGTCATTGCAATGCAAATATTCACTGTGTTCTATAGTAGTAGTTATTTCTGGAATGATTATTAACATTCACCTTATCATTTCTGATAATTTTATCCACGGAGGAAAAAAATCTAGGGAAAGGTGGGATAAAGTGGAACACCAAGAAGAAATGTAAATTAACAAATTAATCATTATAATAACAAATGTTAATAATTTTTAATGCATTGATAAATTGAAAAATTGATAAACAAAAAGTGCAATAAGTGTTTTTAAACTTATTTTGAACACCAAAATTTATAGTACTCAAAAAAAATGTTATTTATATAATATTATATTATAACATATTGTATATAATTATATTCTTTTGAGAGAGATGCTAAATGTAACAATATCAATTTGACATGTACTACTTTTGTAGATTTTAATTTTTAAAAGAGAACTTGATAGATAAATGGAATTTTAAATTTACCATGCGATCAACAATAATCGGTGTCGTGGCTGTAATTTTTCGTCATCCTCAGGTAAATATTTTTAGTGATAGTCTTTCAAATATTATGAGCAATTTCACTTGTAAATCAACGAAGAAAGTATTATTTATTGTTTTTGAGATTAAAAATTTAAACTACAAATGGTTAGAAATTAGCATTTTGCAAATTTAATTTTCTAATTTCCTAATTAAAAATTAAAGATAAAAAAAAATTACTATGCTACACTCTACTTTTTTTTATTTATTTCTGCAAAAATATTATTATTGACTTAAATAATTTCTGAATAAAACTATTTTCTACTGAGACAAAAAATTTTTTCTCTTCGTTTATAAGATTAATCATTGGATTGAGTCTATTTTTTGTTTCTTAATTTTTTAATAAAACTTTTTATCTTTTATACATCTCTAATAGTAATCAACTCTTGCAGCTGCAAAAAGATCTAACCAGTAATCTACACGTATGCACCGAGGTTAAAGTTCTCCAACAGACAACAACCTCGTAGCGATGTAACACACTAGTAGGATAGACGTAATGAGAGATAAAATGACTAGATTTCATGTTCTTACACCATAGCTACATTTTACCACGTGAGTATCTTGACGCCTTCAGCATCAACATCAGTATCATACCCAAAAGCTAAAATAATTAACGTAATAAGCGTGTAAACTTGGCGTCACGATTCGGAGAAGAATGATGTTTGGAGTCTCTAAGATGGTAAAACTTCAAACGATGGATAAAATAGCGGAACCCCATTGGAGATTTACTTTGATCTATCTTCAGTGACAGACTACCATCTTCGTTGGTATAATTGTAGTCAGAGATTGTCATTAAATAAAATAACTTGACAGGAAAATGTACGAAGTTGAGAACAACGTGACAACTGATCGATTGATGTCGAAAAGGAATTTATTGATTTGAATGAAAATGGAATTCAGACTGATGTAATTAGTGGTAATTCTTATTCAGGAGAATTAATCTCTTGATGGTTTAGATTTAAATTGAGATATAAAACTGGCTATTATTATTATTTTTATTTTGTTAATTGATAATAAATATTCTATGATTTATAATGAATGTTAAAAAAAAAAAAAAGATTGTTTATATTTTTAAATTGATTTTTAATTACACAAGAATGTTTTGTATTATTTGAATAATTTAGTTGACATGATGTTTGATAGAAAATTTATTAATCATTTTTATATAGAAAAATTAGCAGAAGTAATTTTTATTTCCTTTCATAATAACTCTACTACAAAAAATGATATTCTGAGATCAAGTATGATTTTTTTCTTTGAGCATGAATAAATAATAAATATAAAGAATTTTTGTTCTGAAAACAATGATGTATGAACAGTAGTGCTCAAAACTACTTCAAAAAATGTCTTAAATGTTGCAAATTTCAAATTTAGAAGTGTTTTACTTTAATGCATTAAAAGTATTTTAAAATGACATCACCCATTTGTTTAACACTGCAGTCATTTTTTAAACACTTTTAAGTGCATTGAAAGTGATTAAAATGCTAATTGAATGGATGACGTCATATTAAAATACATGAAGTGCATCATTGTATTAATTGATGAACAACAGAAACATCCTAACTCAAATTTTAAATATTAAAATATAAATTTAATCATTTTTTAATGCTTTAGCTTCTGAAGAATATCACTAAATACAACTTGAGATTTAGAAATGATAAAAAGTTTGAAAATAAAATTTAATGAATGGCTTAAAAATGGACCTAAAAAATGGCTCTTCCATAAGAATTGAAAAAATGTCGAGTCTAACGATATTTCAAAGTGTCAGAGTGGTCTATGGGTCATCGATCCTCCTACAAATAGCATATGTGACATCACGTTTCTTTCTCAGTGGCGCCTTTGAGTCGCGAATTTACCTTTTCTTTTTTTTCTCTAACACCTTCGAGATCGGAATGTCAAATAAAGCGACAATGTAAAGATTACTTCCCAAAGAACAAACATTATACCCACCTACATGTGGCTTCACTTTCTATGAGAAATAAATGTCTTACATGAAAGAGCAATGAAGAATGAAAGAAAAAAAAAATATACAATCCAGTAACTTGGAATCGTTGTGTACAATTATTAAACTTTCTCTTGAGATCATTTATTATCAGACTCTTTTGGCAAAGCGACAAGGCTGTTGAAGGACCGTAGAGAAAAGCATGGGATAAATAACGTAGTGTCGCAGGCAAAAAGGTGGTCGAGAGCGTGAAGCAATAGTTTATGGTAGTGAAACACACCGAGAATGGTAATGATAGATCAAGTATCACGACGCAAATAGGGATTTATCTCGAAGAATTAAAATTAATGTGAAATTTGTGATTGATATTTATTGCATACTGATCATAGAAATGTGTGGCTCTATTTTTTACTCTAATTCATAGTGTCACTATAAATTTAAAACAGCTATAACTTTTGCATCGAACATTGTGAAAAATGTTGTTTATTTTTTTTTTTTTATTGTTGTTGTTGTTAAATGTCAAGCTTATAATTCATAAACTTTTCATGACACTCTGAACTCGCGATTTAAATTGAACATAATAATTGCTAGCATGACTAAAGACTCTTGGTATACTTTTTTTTTATTCTCCATTCTATTTAAATCTAATCTATTCTAATTATCATAAAATTATTATTTATCTGCAATAATTACAAAAACATTTTTAATTTATCTTTAAAACTTTTAAATAAAATTAATTATTTAACAAATTAATTATAATATTGTTTGGAAATTTTTATAAAAAATCTGTATATCATAAATTGCGATTATTTACACATGACTTCTTCATTAATTTTTAAAAAATGATGCTATGGGGTGTGGAAATTCCTCTGATGCTGAGATAGGTATGGGTGTTGATGGTCCAATTAAATATCAATTAATCATCATCAAGCTCTCCTTAATAATCCAACCCAAAATATATTTCCAACAATTTTCATTAAATTATAATAATAATTAAAACCATCACTTAAACTGACACACTTATTAACCACAAGTTCTACTGAAATCTAATTACTCTCAATCATCATTCAGAACACTCTCTTTACAATTAAAACAATACCCAAGATTAAAATAGTCACGATTAAACCATCAATTTACATTAATCATCTCACTCTATATGCAAGTGTTTTTAATTAAACCTATAAAATATTACAAAGCCAAACTTGATGCTTGTTATCACAGACATAATACTCCAAGATCATCAAGACCAAGTACTCTAAGGGACAACTGAATTTAATCAGTCTCAATTGTGACTATAATATTTTTGATATGTTGAATGATGATTTGAACCTGCTATATTAGTTCTACTTGGCACAATCAGAGTAGAATAACCATGTGAGAGAGATTATATTGCTTAGTTGTATGATGGTTATGCTCTTAGTTTATAACTTTGAATAACACCCGCACCTATCAGCACTATACATTTTTTTTTTCCTTCTTCCTCCTCTTAGTAACTTAGAATAACCTGATCTACTATCATAATAACCCACCCTAAGACTATCCGTTAACTTGCTGTTGGATTGTCCATATATCTTCCACGACATTTCACGCCCTGATTTAGTGTAATGGACGAGAAGAATCGACCAGCTTTAATCCAGCATGTTCTAAGCCATTAACAGCTCGATAACACATTCTTAACTCCTATAGATTTATTTCGTATACTTCAACATAATCTTTGATAGTCAATAAGTATATAAGAATTTTTTAAATAATTTTTTTCCCATGTGTTATTTATTTTTTACTTCATTTTTTTTCTATTAAGAAAGGGTATGATCATCTGGGAATTTAAGTGAACGTACTAAAACCGTGGGAGAGTCCAAGGATAAAAAGAAATGAAGAAAGTTGATTGATTAAACACGTGTGTGTTAATAAAATAAATTATGGATATTTGTATATAAATTTTAATAATTATTGCATAATTATTATGATTTTTTTATCTGTTGAAGAAAAATGTTAAGTAGTTAATTTATACATTCATATGACTTATTCTTCAATGGGAGTTCCCCTTTATTATAACAATTACACGTCACGTACATACTTTACGATTCATTCCATTGATTACCGCAAGTAATTACGTTTGTGGCACACCAATATTCAAAGCAAATATCAATTACATCTTGTCTTTTATTTAATAGACTTTCAATACCACTACATATTATGAAAACCACGATTTTCTCTTTTTAAAGTTAATTTTTAGTTTTGAATTTTTAAGTTTAAAATATACAATTAGTTATAGAAAGTCCAAAAAAATTTAAGTACCAAGTACAGTTTTCGTCCCACGCTTGTTTTAAAAATAGATAAATTATTATTTAAGTCATTTATTTTCCATAAATGGAATGTAAACAATTTGAAAATTAAATTGAATTGGTTTCGTGTTAACAAATATAATAAAGATGTAAATTTTTATTTTAAAAATAACGATGGAGATGAATAATAATATTTGATATATTAATTAAATAAATTATTTAACTTTCTTTTGGTTTATTTCTTTCCTGCTTTCCAAGCAATGTCAATACTTCCTTTCTGCTTAATTTAATTAATTAATTTCACAGGCCAACGATAAAAAAAACTTTTCCAATAATTTTAACTAATTTCTATGTAATTTGGTGTGCTGATTCTGAAAAGAATAATAAAAAAAGTCGAATCTACCTCCAATTTCTCACAGTTTAATAGTAAATGAAAAAAATGTGTATTTATTTTTAGTTATGCAAATAACTTTATAGAGAAAAGATAAAAAAAATGGATTAATTGATGGATAATCCAGAAAATGAGCATTTAATATTTAGTAATTTCAATAACCTAATGTTTTTTTAAATGAACATTGTAGCCTAATAAAAAACTACATTTTTACACTGTGCTTTCTATCTAACTCTTTTTTATACTTTACTTTCTGTTTTTCAATTCAACTGCCCTATCATAATCATTCTTATTCTTTTCTCTTTTCTGTCTAAACATAAATATTTATATTTTTTTTTTCTTCTCAATCTTTTCATCACTTGTTACTCTGTTATTAAACTATAGACACTTTAGTAACTCTATTATCAACTTTTACTATTAAGCTTTGTATATTAACAAATAATTAAATAAATATTAATCCTGCAAATAAATAAGTAATAAAAAATAAATAAATGTTTGTGAACAATTAGAAATATTAATAAGATAATAACAGAATAATTTAAAAGAGTAGCTGGGAATATATTTCTGAATAATACCACAATTAATGATATTTCTACAACAAAGTGCAAAAATAGATTGATTAAATGTAGTATTAAGAATTAAGCTCCTTATTTATTATGTCAATTAACTTGAAATATTTTTCAACACTTCCAAGAAGAGAATTAAAAGATTACGACGTTTCTATAAGGAGGTATATGATGTGGAATGCAAAAAAAAAAAATGACGCTGCTTGATGGGAATATTTTCCTTGTGATAGTGTCACCTCGAGTGACAAACTCTCACGCCTTGTATGTCTGTAACATCTAGCAAGGGAGTTACATTTTAAAAGCACAGATTTATATTCAACTGGACGTTAATTGCACGAGTAGATCTATTAGCTGATGTCTCTTGAGATAGTCTTCTACCGTGCGGTAGCTTCTCGTTTGACAACGATGATGCAACGGATGTCACGTTAGTTGGCTGACCACACTCATGGCTATTTGCACCTTAGCCAGGTAGCGAAAGTTAGAACTTGACTAGTTTAAACTATTTGTTCTTTATATATTCTAACAGCTCGAGGTTTAATGTGTATATAAAATTAAATTGTAGAATACAGATAAGTTGGTGCGTGTTGAGCTAAATTGAACTTTTAACGCTTCATTGATTTCACGGATGATAAATGGCCAACTTAACTGTGCTGCACGCACCTGTAACTCCACCCACGCACAACCAAGTAATGTAATGTTGCGTGACGTCATGTGCAAATTATTTGCGGACGCGGAATTAAGCGGATGATGATAGAAAGATGAATAGACAGGTGTGCGACCTCTTATGTACATCTCTAATATGAAGATTATATAGACACGAGGTCGATAGTATACTCTAACAGATGGTAAATGAATTGATGGAAAAGCTTTTGCAATTTTCTATGCTGATTTTTTTGTACCAATATTTTTTTTTCTATTTAATGTTAAATAAATGGTAATAAATAATATTGAAAAAAATTTTTTTCTATTGATGTCATCAATGTGAATAGTCTAGAAAAATCTCACACTTGAAGTTTAAAACAAAAACAATTGTTTTCTAACTGTAAAGTATATTAAAGTTAGTCAGGAGAATATTAACAACCATTTGTTGCTCTAAAATAATTGCAAAAGCTTTGTTAATTAATGATTATGTTTAAAAATCAATCAAAAAAATATTTTGTTTATAAAAAAAAAATTTTTAACTTATTCTAAAATGATAATTGCTGAAAGTAATTATTCTAAGATTACTAAAAGTGTTATTTTAATAAATTGAGGACCCAGATAAGTGTCACACTGATGCATGGCATGCACAACTTTTTTTTATATTTAAAAAAAAATTTAATAATAAAACAAAAAATATTTATATCAGTTATTTTAGCACTGGCAAAGTTTTATCAATGTATTGATTCCCCGATAATACCAAGATATAAGCAGTTACGAATCAATTCTAATTAACGAGATATATATTGACATGTCTACTACAATTGACCAATTTAAGTCTAATTGAGTTATTGCAAAGAATAACAGGGCCAAGTTGCGTCACTGCTAACTCAAAAAAAAAATCAACGAAAAAAATTCTCACGGTATTTAATAAACATTACTATCATACAAGACTGATAATAATATAATATTAAAAATTTTTTCTTGAAAATAAATAACTAACAATTATACTCTAACTATATTCAAACTACATCATATCCGTTTACAACAATTTTAATGGATGAAAAAACATAAAACAATGTAACTAAGTGTTCTTATAAGTCAACAAGGTCAAAAACAATAGACTCAATTATTTAACTTTAAATAATTTTGCAATCATTTATGTAATTAATTAAAACAAAACAAAAAAACACAAGTCAATAAAAAAAATTGAGAAAATAAATAAAACCGAGTGTTAGTGGCAGAAGTGAGTAAACCGTCAGTAAGTCTATTAGTTCTAAAAGAAGCAAAATATTATTATTTGACATGTACTCAAACACTTCTTTACTAATGTAAATTCAAGGTACACCTAGATGATGATTATTAGCAGAGACGCAACCAGATTGCCCATTATTTCTTACAAACGAGCAATTATCCAAGTATTTATTCCACTCACCGCGCACTAACATCAATATCACTATAAAAATTATTTCATCTGGGTCATTAGAAATAATATCAACTCAAAAACCATGCCAGGATCAACAAAAAAAAAAATAACACTATCAACATTTGACTTGATTTTATCAAAGGGGAAAAAACTAAAGCAAATGAATTTAAATTTAAGGTTGATTAAAACCAAAAAACAAAAAAGTTGTAACCATTTTTGCATCAGAATGAACCTACCGTGAGCTTCAATAAATTTAGCCCAACAGCCCCAATAAGCAAGTGAGCTATTGGGTCTAATGTCCTCATCATTAAGTTCTTCATTAAATACTTGAGTTGATTCAGAACAAGATTGAAGACCATTCTGACCTTTAAATTTGGAGAGTGATTCTTCATATCCATGCTGAGTTTTTTGTTCACGATGATGTTCAGCAACAGTATCAGCAGGATCGAAGCCAAGTCTTTCTTTGTAATAAGCCTGTGTCGACATTTTTTCCTTTGGCTCAACTACTTATAACACACTATTTCAAGTTTTTTTTTTTTGTTAAATATCCAATCAACTAACACTCACGACACATGACTCTCATTTCAGTGAGAGAGCACGTGGCACTTCTTTTTTTTTTCCTCTACATACACGCACTTGTTTTATCGTAGTGAAAACTCGTTGAAAACACGTTTAGGTTTTTAGCATATATATATATATATATATTAGCTGACACTCTGAAAAATTTCCGAATGTTATCCGGAAGTGATTTCCTCTTGTCGTTCGAAAATAAAGTTCGTTCGTTATTTCGTTGAGTTACTTTCTAAAGTAAATAAATTCAATCTGTAATCATGATGTATTTTTTTTTGTCAGTTAACTAAACTTCCTGCTATATATTTTATTATGATAATTATTAAAATAATAATATTTATCCCTCTCTCTCTCTTCTTCTTCGTTGATTCTAGTTAATGCATATTTAGTTATTATTTATTAGTCTCTTGGTTAAATGAAAAAAAAATTCTCAAGTCGCGGTTAGTAAAGTCATTAGGCGATATATGGCTATGCAGGGATTGCATCCGGTATATGTGTATTTTCTCAAACCGTTCACGATAAATCCCTGTCGGTGTGTGATTATGGCACTTTGAATTCTCAGTTGGCTTTGTACTTGATCAAGAAAAATAATAATAATAATAAACTTTCGTCATATTAGTCATTAATATAACAGGCTAATGACAATAAATATCCTATCTCTATTCAACTCTTCTTCACTTTGCATACATTTATAACCGCCACTAGTATGTTGAATCTTGCATTTCCTTCCACCTTTCTCGATGCAATTCTTCAAGACCATCACTGTTTAAAAAAAGAAACAAAATAAACTCAATAAAAAGCTAACCTTCAATTGGAGGATATACTTTCAGAGAACTTTGTCGAGAGTTTGCGATTGTAATGCTATAAATTAAAGTAAATGTTAAATGAATAAAAAGCATTTAGAAGCATTAAAAATGAAGCAGAAGAAGAACGAGGGATTGATATATTTAAAAGTCATCAGTATGATGTATTTAAAAAAGGAAGGAAAAACTATATGTTACATGACGGATACACTGACTAACCGCGTGACGAAATGACCGACTGACTAAGTGACTAGAGGCTGCTATCAGGAAGGAGTGTGGACACGAGACTGAAGACTGATTCAAGTAGCCAGGACGACCGGAACGTTGGTAGAGTCGATCGGAATCCCCGCATATGGTAATCGACGAACCGCGTGTAGGTGTAGTCCCCTGGACCCGCGCAGTACGTCCAATCCTAACCTGACGCACTTCCAGTTTCAACCAATCACAACTCGTCTTTCTCCAGGGACACGAGCTTGTTCAAGTTCTTAACAAATATTATATGCATACACCACCTTAACTTTCAAAGTAATTTGCTACGGAAATGGACAATTTTATCAAGTACCAGTGGCTTGAACAAAGAATATTACACAGTCAAGAGTTGTCTACTTTCGGCAAACACTCAAACACTACGTAATCGATACCACCTACACTTTCCTTCTTCTCACTTTCACCGAATCGTTTGAATTTTCTTGCTTAAATACTACACCACTATCTTACCTACAATACTATCACTCTAAATCTTTCACAATTTTTTATATCAATCATTTTTGGACTAGTGGGTTTTGTTTTTTTTGTTGGTTTCATTCCATTTGTTAAAGTGAGTAGGATTTTTTTTCTGGTGAAATGAAAAAGAATTAGGCAAGATTTTCATGTTAGCTTGGATGCTAAACAACTGACTAAAGGTCAGTTTTGATGGTGAGCAGGTTGAGTGGTAGCTTCCAAAGTTGTCCTAAAGAGGATCACAAACAGATGGACACAGGTAGGACAGGTATTTTCAATGATGGACCAATCCAAGTATCTCTCAACATACCAACGATTATCGGCAAAGAATTTGAAACGAAGTGTAGTGTACCTAACGGGACTTGTTAAACAGCACAGGTAATTCCGGGACTCCCTGGGTACAATAACCTGCTTCGTTTTCTTCCCAAAGGACTTGTGCCAACCAAACTTAACCGTTAGCAATCTTCATTACTCTTCAATTAGCTAAATCATCATCACAAACATGAGTTTAACAATTCAAGAATTATGCAGATTTTTTTTGTTCTACTTTCATGATAGAAATAATTATAATTATTGAAGTGACCTTGGGCAGAGATGATGGGAAATATAAATAATGTGAGATGAAAAATTGAATATGTTCTTTAATTATGTATGTCAAAAATGAAGAGTGTTGAAATTTCTTTAGAAAAATACCCTAGAGACTTCCTGAGGTCTATCTATAGACATGTGAAAAAATCATGCTATCTGGTTCTTGTACATCATGTAAACACGCAGAATGTTGTATTGCTTGTTAGTCATGTAATTTGAATTACAAATAATTCGATTTTTAAAAAATAATACATTTTTTCTCAATTTTAATTGAAGCCAAGAAATAATGATTTTTAAATAATTTTAATTAATTATGATAAATAATTATTAGAAGGAATTCTTTTTTTTTTTTAATTTAAAGTAATAAGAAGATTGTTGATATACTAATAATAAGTAATTATTTTTAATTGTTATCATCATGTGACTCTATACTTAGATAAATTTGAAGATATCAAATTCATTGTATTAAGATATTTTAAAAATTATAATTAAAGCAATAAAAACTTTAAGCTTCATTTATTAGGTGAAACCGAAATAATTTTTTTAACGAATTCAATATTTTACTTTTATTTAACAACAATTAATATTTAATTGCTATTAAATTTAATATTTTAATTTCTATTTCTGATTTAACATTTTAAAAACCAGGTTTTGTAATTAAATTCATTAAAATAAACATTCTTAAATTATTCATTATTTACTGTCAAATAATATCAAAAAATGAAGTTAAATAAATTTTTGTAAAATAATTTCACTTGATAATAGTAATTATCGTCACTATTATGTAATAAAGATAATTGTTTGTAAATAAATTTAAAAGCTTGAAGTTTACATTTTATTAATTATTAATTGATTTACCCATCTTAAGAATCGTATTCAATCGCCGCAATTATTACTGGCATTTAATAAAAACATATTTCCTTTAAAAAATTTAATCTAAATTGTTATAAAAATAAATTATTCCCAATAAACAATAAAAAAAATAGAACTGAATGTTTAAATAAAAATAGCAAAGATGTAAATATGTAATGTAATTCATCTATAAACGAAATAAACTTAATGAATAATAATCCGAATAATCATTCAATTAATTTTCCGAGGATTTAAATGTCTGTTTTACAAGTGTGGTGATTAAGATGCTGTGTTGATATATAAAATACGAAAAGCGATATAAGTACTGAAGATCTCACATATAATAAGAAAATCTTTCTTCTTTGCCTTAAAGCGAATATATAAGGAAAAAAGGCAAATGTTCGCTCTATCTGCGGTGTGCCAACGCATAATAATGCAATTACGCCGAAAGGGATATGGAGAATGATTGTTAGGTTTCTCCTCTGACAAACTGGATTACCATACTCCTCTCTTAGTAATGGACAGTAAACTCTTGGATCAGCACATAGGTCGAAGGCGTGCCCAAGGAATTCGCGTGCTCGCATTCACGTTTTTGCTGTTACACACTCCTGTATTGTCTTGACTACTTCAGTTTACTCCAGACAAAACAGAAATAAATCGTCTTGATCATGCGCAAAATTTTAAACTCCATTTTTCAAACTATTTTGATTCAAGAAAAATATTTTTTAAATAATTATGTTATTTTTAAATTTAAAATAATAATAAACAACAAAAACATGCATTAAATGATATTAATAAATTTCTTTAAAATTATTCAAGCAAATAATGTTTTATTGGATATTAATTTAAATTAATGCAATTAATTTAATTATTTTTTAAAGAAATCATTAAAAATACTAAATGTCTTATTTAATGAATTAAAAGGTAGTATTACCTTTTTTATATTACATAAATTTAAATTAATTGTTTATTAGAATTGATAAAATTCTAAAAAAAGAAATTATTTAATTGAGAAATATGTTTTAATTAAGTAGTGGAATACTTTATAGAAAAATTAAATTCCAATAAATCATTAATAAGTCAATGGCTAAGATTTCATAATGAATATAGACTCAAGTATTCAGCAATGTCAAGTAAATGATGACAAATTATTTGCCAATTAATAAATAAAAATAATATTATTAGATTTATATTTTAAAAATTAAAGACAATTATTTTATTCGTTTACTCAATAAACAGATCAATTTATGGTAAATTATTGTTAATTATTCTTGTTATTAAACAATAATTAAAATAAAACATAAATGACTAATGTCAATGAATTAAATAATTTCCATAGAAACAGCTGAAAATACACACAGCTGTCTTCCATATACAAAACACAATAACATCCACGTGCGTAAAGTTTACTGCCTTATTTCAACTTAAATTCCCTCACCCATTCCCTCTTCATTGTCTTTAACTCTTCGTTCTACCTTTTAGTTTATTCTTTCTCTACACATTACATATTTCTAAATGCATGAGTGCACGTGTAGGCGCGCAATGACTACTTCCAAGAACATAAATCTTGGCAGGAAGTGAGAATTTTTTTTTTGTTCAATATCTTCTACTGTGTATTAAACAAAAACAAAAACAAAAAAAAAAAGAAACTTGTGGAATTATTGAATCAATATGGTAAAACATGATGACGAAAGCAATGTTAAAATTTAAATGATAAAAAAACATGTTGAGAAGTCAGTGAATCGAGTACTGACCTGCCTCAACGCCGGTTGCATCAAGTTGAGGCGAATGGGCGTAAGAGGAATGTCCAACGTGCCTAGACGCCAGGCTATTTTCATCGACCCCTTCTTTTTATTCTTCTTACTCTTTTCTCTACATGTAAAAAGCAAGAACAAATCAAAAATACCACTAATAAATAGCACAGCCAATCCAAATGATTGGTTCCTTACCCTAAGTGTATATTTTTGGTTGTCAGACATATATTGTTGTCCTTGAACCGTATGAAGACCACAAACCTTCAGGTATCTAACGCAACACATAGATCACTAGTCTATGAAGAGTTATTTTGTGCAGAAAAAAAAAATAAAAATTGCCATACATTGCAAACTTCAAACGATGAAAACAAATTTTCAAGAAGACTTTAGTTGACTTTTTGGAGTACAATGACTTGTAGACAATCATAAATAAAGATGTAAAAGGAAAATAAATTCCATGACAAGAATAACATTTTATTTGTTTTGTCTCAACCATCAGGCTTAAATGATTTGTTTGAACAGACATTTTTTAATCAATCTTTAGAAAGAATTTTGAGTTTATCATTTGTAAGTTGGATTTAGAAGCATCTTTTAGCAACTTAATTTATTGTTGACAGTGAATATATTATTATTAAATGACTCAATTTAATATTTGTAGGTAGTAAATGATAAAAATATGTGTAGATATGATGAATAAAATTTGCAATTCTGACATCAACCTTCCTACAACTGTAATAAAAAATTCGCAAAACAAAAATAAATAACAATAAATTGGAAATGAAAGTATCAATTGTTACTGAATAAATTATTTTAAAAATATTTTCAAAAGTTGTGCATTTAATTATTAGGGTTCTACCCCAATTTTATGAAAAAAAAAAAAATGTTTTAATTATTAGCACATGTTGAGGATGTTGAAAATAGATAATCTAGATTGAGGGAAGATAGAAAAATCGATGAGAAATATTTTTTTTAAGTAATTGTAACACATTTCGTTAACTATATTATTATGTACCAATGATAAATTTTTTCGTATTATATTGTTAAAATTTAATAATTATTCAATGTTATTTCTTAATATTTGTAGTAGAAATATTTTTTAAAGAAACAATTTGACTTTTGACATATTTTCAAGCTATTAAAATGAATTATTTTTTTTTCTAAGAAATATCGAGTAGAGAAAGTAATAAAATAATTGACGAAAGACCCCAAAAAAAAAAAAGCCTTATGAAATATAATCAATAAAAATTCCTAGATATTTTGATTGCTGATCTCATAAGTATCCATGTTATGTCTATATATGACAAGCATCAGAGATAATTTAGTTTTTATTACAAAGAGACAACATCAGGACCAGGAATGAAATAAGAAAATTCCTTCTACTTGGTGATACAATACCTTTAGCCCTGCCCAGACTGGTTCACCTACGCGATACTTGTTGAAAGTGACGAGCGGACGATCCTACTGGCGATAAATTGAGTCTACAAGTGCTCAAGAAGAGCTTGGTATTCTCAGGGGGCTCAGACTACAACGATAAGAAGCTAAAGGTATGAAATAACAACGACTTCGTTATATATATCCAATAGTTGATGGAATAAAAAAAAAAATAAGCTTTAATTTCCCCTGTATATTATTTTTACTTTCCATATCGATCTCTCGTCATATTATAGCATAAGGTGACCGTGAACTTGAACATTATTTATTCACGCATACTTATAAATATGCCACCTCAGCTAGAAGCTACTACTGCTCCGTGTTATAAACACAGTTTTTTATGAATTATTTATTATAATTTTTAATGTTGACCTTGAAATTACTATAATTTATCAAAAATTTGACATGAGAAGAGAACATTGAACTAGAACTCTAGTCAATTTCTTTTTTTCTAGTAATTTTCAGTTTTGACTGTTATTTTTGGTATTCATTAACTCTCTTCTCGTAGGTCAATAACTCTAACAGTTATTTTTATTGAGTAAAAAAATGCTAGAAAAATTTTTCTTTTAAAACTTGGAGGAGTAAGAATTTTTCTAGAATTAAAAAAAATTTTTTTCAATCCTAAAATTGGTTTATTTAAATAATTATATTGTTGATTATTATTTATTTATTTATTTAATTATTTTTTTTAAATAAATTATTAATGATAAATATAAAATAATTTTTTTTTTAGAAATTCTTGAAGGCAGTAAAAAAAATTATTTATTTTTATTTTTAGCACAGTTATTAGCAAGCTACAGCGAAGATAAGATTCCCACGAGTAATAAGCTCATCAACATAACCATCAGTTCATTTGAAGTGTAAAAAGATAGTGATCGTTTATAAGAGTGTTGGAAGAATAGAAATATTGATTAGTTGATAGATTGAAAATATACTTGAAGTAATTCGTCGATGTCGGGAGATATTTGATGACAATAGAGAATATAATAATTAAATGCGTAGTAAATATAACGTCAATAACTACACTATCATACTATTGTTCATTCAAATATTTTTTTTCATTTCTATACTAAAGAAAAATATTGAATAATAATTATCTTTATAATTGAATACTCTAGAGTATATAATAAAATTTCTGTTTTTAGAAAAAAAAAAAATAATGTAATATTTTATCCACGTAATAAAAATTTCTTATTCTAAACAGTAAAAATTTGTCTTCAAAATAATAATTTTTATTCTCCCAAGAGATATTTTTTATTCCAAATTCTGGATTATTTAAAAATAATTTAAGTTAAAAATTTCTCTCAGTGCAAGCACATGCCATACTTTACGATATCCCTAGTGTCCTTTGGTGTACTCAAACATAAATATAATAAAGACGAAAATGAAAGATGTCACAGTGAAATGTCGATTGCGTGAATCAAGATATAAGAAGTTGAATACATACTCCCCACGCACTTAAGGAAATATCATGATCGCGGGATCGTGAGTTCGATGAGAGTTCGCGTGGGTGGTAAAGAAACGATCATATGTTGGTCGAAAGAACGCCGCAAAAAAGAATCTAGAGTAAATAAATACCCAAGGATATACGTCGTATGAGTTCTCGGAAATCATAAATACTTGTTCTTAAGCTACCTACATGGTAGATTGGTCGTTTTTTTTTCTCTCTATTCTAGGGTAAACCTACTATGTGTACTCTATACTAGTCTCAATGTATCCAATAACGCCAGGTACGGTGTCTCCCTCGCCAACAAATTAAATACGTCGCATTACCACGTCATTACTAAACCAAAACCGGGGCAAAGAATACGCCGATCAGATACCAAATTAAGAAACACAACCAAAGACCGGTTAGTCTTTTTCATTTGCGCAATTTACGTGAAGCGGCTTTCTTTTTGCCGCCCCCGGGCGCACGGATTTCGTCTGTCAACTAGTAATTTACCCGTTGAGTGTAATAAAAATTGACATTTTATTCATCTCGACCGTTTTTTTTTTTTCTTTTTGTACTTATTAAATTGATGATGACTTTGGTGACTCATGTGTTGACTCAGCTGGATTGTAAAAAATAATTACTACTTTATATTTTACATTTTTTGGGCCAATATTATCGCTCAAATGACATCCCGAATTGATGAGTAATTAATAACATGACATTTAGTGAGACATATAGGTTTATAAAATATTTAATAAAAAAAAACCGATACAGCCCATTACTCATTTAATGAATCGATTAATCAAAGTGCTTAAGATATTGTACTGTGTGTATTTGTACGTGTGCTCAAATGTTGACGAATTTAATATCTTATGCTAATATTTACTGGTATTATGTTACTATTAAATTTGTACTTTTTCAGAAAATTATCACAATTGATAGTTGTTTAAAAATAATTCTTATTCAGCATTAATAAATAATTTTTATCATAGATTTACTAACGTAATTATTTAATTCAACTTTACTCCAATAATTATTAAATAGATTAAATTTTTTTTATAGTCTAGAAAAATTTTTAAACCAATTCAATATTAAAAAATATTATTACATTCAATTTTTTCAACATAAATTTTAAAAAATATTTACAATTGTAATTGTTATTTATAATATGAAATTTAATCCAATAATAAATTAGTTAAAAAATTAGAGGAAAGGAGGGTGAAGTGGGATATTAATAAATTAATTAATATTAACATATTCCAATCAAGTCAGGACTTCAAAAATTCACAAATAAAAATTGTTTCAAATTTTTTAAGCTCATTTTAATAATTAAATCAATTATTCTAAGTGTTTTACTTCACCCTAAAGTTCCACTCTACCCTCTTTTGCCCTACTTTAAATTTTTCCCAGGGAGAAAAAAAGCAGAAGTTTAATGTCGAAAAAACTTAAGTAAATAAATAATAATTATTAATTTATTAAAATAAACTCATCGCACTTTTTGGATTTTTTTTTTATCAATTTTTTTATTATTATTCATTATTAATTATTACCATTTATTTTTAAGATTTTATTATTTACTATTATTAATTAACTTTTGAATTCATATAACCATTAAAATTAATTGATATTTGTTTATTAATTTATTAATATACGTTTGTACCCTGCGTTCTATTTTACCTTTTCTTCCACTATGTTTAAAAGCTAAATAAATAAAAACATTATAAAAATGCTAGAATGCAAAAATTGATGTTTAAAATATTCATCAGACCGTCAACGATCTTTTCCGCAAATGAGTGAATAAAAACGATAAGGCTGTATCTCACAATCATACGAGTTATATGGACGTGAAGGAAGGTGGAAAGGAAAGTCATCCATCAACGGATCACGGCTCACGGCGTTTGCGAATCGACGGATACAAATCGAAGAGGACATTTACCGTTTCACTGACGTATCAATTGTCCTAACTGTTAAACGTCACAATCGGGAAAGCAAGGAACAGGGTAGGGCAAAATAACGACGACAATGACTGTGCAACTTACGCGCATTACACGCGTATTTCACCAGAAGGACGTAAAGTGTATAATAAAATTTACGATCTCGTTTCGCGACGGCGACGACGCATTTATCCAGGAAATTCAACGGAGGCCCTATTTGCGATGCTACAGCGATTAATCACTCGTCGTAATCTAGGGAAGAGAAATCGGTAGGCAAAGAAAAACGAAGAGAAGTAGACAGACGTGGAATTAATTCATTCTATTCTGCACTTGGGACGATTAAACGAGTTCAAGTTTTCTTTTCATTGAACTTGAAACATCGTAATGAGCTGATAAATTTGTTTTATCAAACGTGAAAATGGTCTTTAACGAATGAATTTCATCAAATAAATCAGAAAAGATTTTTTGTTTTTTTTAAATTGCATTTAGCAAATTTTTTGAATATATATATCGATAAAATAAATTATATTTTAATAACGGGTTGTTATTTTAGTCTTAATTTTTTTAACTATCTGTATGCAGATAGTTAAAATGTATATTGATAATATATTATATAGTTTTATAAAAGTGACTAGTATCTAATTTAATTATAATAAGTATAATTTTTTCTCCTAAATATTTTTTAATTTAAATAAATATATTTTTTATTTACATGGAAAAAGTGTATTGTTTAAAATATATTTTATTTTAGAAATATATTAAAATAATATTATTCGGCCAAATTGTGTATAATCGAATATATAGAAATATAATCAAATATATTCATGTGGTCAATCAGGTAATTATATATTTTTTTTCACATCTAATTATACAAGATTTGACTAAATAGTTATATTTTAATATATTTTTTTTCATATGGACACAGAAAAATTTATTGTAGAAATTACCATAAATTTGATGGTAATTTGGTGACACTGCAGCCTGATAATAAACATTACTATACTGCATAGTAAACTTTCTAATTATTGATAGATACATTACTATGCATTATAGTAATTTTTATCAACAAGCTGTAGTGTCACCAAATTACCATCAAATTAAAATCATTTTTACAATAAACTTTTCTCCAAAACAATAAACAATGAATATTTATTCAATTTGTTTCAAAAGAAAAATTATTTTTATTAACAAAAAGAATCAAAACTAAATTAAATTACATTTAAATACCCTAGTATCTTTTTTAAAAAATTAATTACTCAGGAAAGCTTTATATTTTTCCAATTTTCAGATAAATAATCAAATAAATATTATAAAAAAAGTCTAATCAAGGCTTCAATTAAGAAAAGAATTATATTTATTAATTTTAAATATTTCCTATGATAAATCAAATTTTATTGTCAGCTAACCATATTATTACTTCTACATTAAAAAAAAAAATTATTTATGCACTTTTGTACTTGTAATTAGCATTTGCAATAATCACTTTTTGTGTTTATGTGTAGGAAGAAATTTCCTCAACACGATGAGAATAATTAAAAGAAAATTAAAGTCAATAATCAAAATTATGAATTAAAGCATATATTAATGACTTTAATCGTCATAATAATATCTGATTAAATGATCTAATCCACCATGAACTGATCTATTGAGTGATTGGAAGGAAAGTAGATCATTCTATCCCAAGAGAAGAATTTATTCCACGTCGTTAATTATCTACACTTAGAGTCAAAAGTAGAAAGTAAAACTCAATGTTTTTTATTTCATCTTTTCTAAAACATCTCAGTTATAATTCAATTATTTAATAACAGTACTGCATTCTATTACTTAATTAATTAATTAATCAACATTCTTTTTACTTCATTCTATTTATAAAAAAAAAATTTCTTTTAATATCACTAATTCCAATCCAATGTAATGAAAATATTATTCATTAATTAAACTTTTTTTTTTCCTATAATAATTATGATGGTTTTATAAAAATAAAATTGATTGAAAGACTGACACATAATTGACAATTAATCCTTGATAATTTTTATTCAACCTTTATAAATAACCATGAGTCCTCAAAATAAATGTCAACAAATATCAGGAAGAGGAATAAAATAACATCACTATGTTTCATCAATAAAAAGAAAGGGAAAAAAATGGGTAACGATTGCTAAGTTTAAGTGTTTCAAGGCAATCATACATTCGCGATAATGAATTCCTCGTGTCAAGGACACTTAGGGATCCTATTTCTCTTTCTTACTTTCACACATATATAGTTCAACATGTCTATTTAATACATGAATGAATATATCCCAACTAATCCAAGACAACTTTATTGCTCGTTAGCTTTTTAGGAATCACTATACTGTTTTCATGCAAGAGCCTTTTGCCTGTGGTTGATGGTCACAAACTTGAAGCTTAATTGGAGGAGACATGAAAAGATGAGAAAAAGTCCTACATAATGTTGAAGAGAAAGCAACTGAGCTTAATAACGATGGGTTTAAGAAGACCTTCTTATTTCGACGAAGAGATCTACTGAAATAGAGAGACTGATGATTAAAAAAAATAAAATACCCAAGTGTTGCTGAAAAAATACTTATGTCAATGTGCTAGGAAGTGGTTTAATTGCTTATCCATGTAATCAATTAACAATTTTTTTATTTCAGGACTTAAAAATTCCGTATACTCAATTAGTATCAACATGACGAGAAATAATTAGAAAAATACTGGAGAAAATGAAGCAATAAAATTATTAATAAAATTCCACGAATAGAAAAGTGGTGACGCAAACTCTTGACAAATTGAATAAAAGTTCTCTGAATATTAAAAAAAAATAGAAAATAAGGAAGAATTCCTTGGTGATACCTTTTTTTTTTATTCTTATTAAATTAACTTAATTTCTTCCAAATGACACACAGGTGCGTGGAGGTTTGAAGAAAGGGAGAACACAGTCGGCGATTATTTAGTGTGCAGCCGGCAAAAGGGAGTTATATATACACATAAACGATATAAATCCAGAATAAGAAAGCCCTTGGATTGTTGCACTGGTGACCAGGTAAAATACTCAGGTAAGCAGAATCTTTCTCTTTCTTGTTCTCTCACCGGTCTCGAGAGCAGCTCAAAACAAAACACGAAGGCCAAGTCGAGTGAGTCACGCGGACGATCGAACTGTCAGACACGCCCCCGTTTTGCAAAGTTGTTTCATGCAACCCTGCACGCAGAATTAAATAATTCCTTAGTCTTGGTAGAGATATTTACTCCACTTTGATGCTTCAATAACTTATCATCACACCGTAAGTTTAGTGTGATCAAGGGGTTTTAAAGAGATAAGGCGAGAGTCACTGACACCCGCGTGAGAACGACGACCACGTTGTCAGAGAATCACGAGGTGGATGAACGTGTTGAGAATATCAGAGAGAGAGAAAGTTATTTCTCTTCTTCGTCAGCCGCCAGGTATTTTCATCACACTGGCGAAAGAGCCACGAGGCGCGTCACTGATTTTATGCAAGAGTACACTACTCTTCCAATAACACGAATGTGTAACATATAATTGTTGCTTCTCACACGTGGTTAAATGTCAGTTTAAATAAACGAATAATGATTTTGATTGAACGCACGTCAATAGACATCCCGCAAGAACTTGGAAATTACTGTTCCCGGGGCAAGAAACACGCATATGGCGAGGACGCGGTGTCGCTCCGCCGTGTAGACCACGTCGCCCCGCCGCAGACTGCGGCCGCCTGGACAACTGCCGCCCACCCAGCCGGCTCTCCTCGAGGTCCCGTGCTACTCAGACCCGTAGGCGCAACGAAGACCGATAGAGCCACACGAGAATCAACGACAACGATAACCCCACCAAGACGACCAACAACCGAACCCAGCCGAAGTTGATGTGTATTGCTGCTGGTGCTGCTGGTGCTGCTGCTGTTGCCTTTACTCACTTCTGTCAAGGCGCCGTGCGCCCCGAATCGCTCATTTTTTTTGTTAACTCCTTTCAATTTCTTTCCATTTCTAACATCATCAAAATTCTATTCTCTATTGTGACTGGAAGATGAAAGATGTTTTTAGAAAAGAGAGATTTTAATGAAGAATTATTTTTTGAATACATGCTTTGATGAATGCTTAGAAAAACTTTGGTTATTGATTGGGAGAAAATGGAAATTGGATTTATATTGAGTCTTTAATTTAGAGAGAGATTAATTTGATTGAGAGCTAGTGAAAGACTGGTGATTATATTAAATTCTCGTCTAACATCTTAGGTAATAAAAAAAATGTTTTTTTTTTTTATTTTTCTAACTTGGAGAATAGGTGAAATGTTTTGTGTTGGAGTAGTATGAGTATTGAGTTTTGTATTGTTTGTTTATTTTAAAACTTTCAAAAATATTTTCTTTTTAATAAAAATATTATTAGTGAAAATTAAATGCTCACAATATTATTTTATTGATTCGAAATGACATTATTTATAGCAAAAAAAAAAATATTATTCAACGTTATTAGAATTTATAATATTAAAATAATTTAGAGGCTCAGATTTATTTTTTTAATGATTAAATTATAAAAAATGCAAAGTAAATTTTAATAATAGAAAGGTTATTATTGTTAAAGCTATATATCAGCTTCTTTATTATAAGTAATAATATATTTTTTAAACACGAAAAAAATAATAACTACTGTTCCAAATAAAAAATGTCTGATAAAAAATAAAAACTTGATCAAATGCAATCACATGAAAAGGATTATCTATCGAATTACGCCGTATTTTTTTTTAATAACAAAAGCAATTAAAACAAAAAATAAGCATCGTATTCAAAAATATACAAAATAAATACAATACAAGAATTGTTAGTTATTAGAGTTGCATTACTTTCATTGATGGATAATTGAAATTTAAATTATTCATTGTTTATAAATAACACATTGTTATTTATAATATTCAATAAAAAATAACTAAATCATGAAAATAAAAAATTTTTATACTTCAGGACTTCTTTAGAAAATATAAAATAAAAATTATTGAGGATAATAATCAAGAAATTTTTTATAATTTTTATCATAACATTTTACTTTCAATTATTTTCAATAAAGTACACCAATAAAATCTTCCTCAAATGTGTTACAACAATTCATTTTTTAATAACCCAATAAAAGGAACAAAATACACTCACATATTTAAGAAGAAAGTTAATCAATTTTTGGAAAAGATTTAAATTTAATTTAAATTTTGTAAAAGATTGTAAAAATTCATTTAAAAAAAAAAATTCTAGAGTTTATCTCAAAATGATACCAACCGCGGAAAATGAACTTTCAATAAACAATCTCATGTTATGTTATAATGTTATACAGTTAAGTAAATGCTAATTCGAAAAGAGGAAAGGGGGATTATTAAGTGCAGTATATTATAAGGAAGTTGCGTGTTACGAATTGGATTTGACACGGAGCAATATAGATTATGAATGACATTACACTGTGTGTATATTAACTTATACCGTTATGATGTCGCAAGTAAATTATCTCATGCGTGCATACCAAAAATACAAGACATGCGTGCATGCGTTTATCAACTAACTATACGCGGCTTATTGCACCGACGTGTTTTGTCTTCGTCGGTTTTGCTATAGGGCAGATATTAAATTAACAGGTAAAACGAGTCACGAGGAATGCGTTTGGGTATGAACATAAGCCGCCCATGGCAAACCTTTTTTCCCAGATTATCGACTCCAAACTTACGCATTCGATTTCGTCAATTATTTAACATCAATTCCATAAATCTTAAGATTTTTACATAATACTTCTTTTTATTACATTTTCTTCCTTTTTAATTACTTCAATAACTCGGTTCAATTAACATAATGACTAAATTTTGTGGTCAATGAAGCAATTAAATAGTTTTTTTTTTTTTTTAATTTTCACCTATTTTATCAAGGTCTCTACTAATCCTTCAACCAATTAATTAATTATCCAAACCCTAGAGTTTTCATAATTATTTAAAAAAATTAATTATTATTATTATTAAGCTCATTTAAATTGACAGTGAAAAATGTAAATATTTTGTAAAAATAAAATATTAAAATTTTTTTATTCGAAATGTAATTATGTACATTGCAGGGATTTTGATGAATCTAATTACTCCAAGTCGTAAAGATTTAATAACTTGTCATTGAATTCAATTTATTAAGATAATAATTATTCTTTAATAGTAATTATCATTACCACAGATATTTAAATTTTAAAATAAATGTATTTTTAATGTAAAATTTGTTATTATAAATCAAAGATTTTTTTTTTTTTAAAGATTTTTTAATTATAAATAAAAATAAATCTTTAATTTGACATTTTATCGTTAAGATGTTTATTTAAATGTTTCAAATTTAGAAAGGAATTGTAAATCATGCTTCAAGAATAACTTCAAACAGGATTTTTATCTACTTTAATAATAAAAATAAAATTAAAACAAAAATATTTTGAAAAAAAGGTTTTTTTTTTTAATTAATTAAAAATCATTAAAATATTAAAATACTTGCAATAATCGAAAGAAAAAATGTGCCTAAAAGCAAAAGTGCGCCAATTCAATGATTAATTGTTTATTTTTTTAACGAAAAATATAGAATATTATTTATTTATCTTTTTATACACATGAAATTAGTAAAAAATATATTTTTTAATTATTATTACTCACATTATTATGTATCTAATACATGAAACTGTCATTCTATGTAACATAAAATAATAATTGAAAAATCATAATGCAATTAAAAACCTAAGACCTATAAATCATGATGCAATTAAAAAGTTCTTAAAATAATTTTATTCACTTCATTGATCACAATTTTTTTTTTACAACACATCAAGCCTAAAAAGAAAAAAAAAGTTGTGGTTTTAGACTCGATAGTTTAACATTACATGTCTACATCCGGTTAGTAAGACATTACGAAATCTCGAGCGAACATACTCGAAGTGATAATAGCAATAGTTAAGTTGTACTCATACATGAAAAAAGACTCTTTGTCTCCATGAACGACATCTATAAGCTCAAGAATCATAAAATGACTCAAATAAAAAGACCAAGACGACATGAAGGAGTATAACATGGTGTTCTTGGAAAAGCCATTCAAATTCTTGCCGACAAGGCGGTGACGATGTGTCATCATAAAAGCTGAAGAGGTAACGAGTTTAAATAGAAAATACAAAAAGCTAGATTACAAGTAAAGAGGAAGCTATAATAATATTTGTATACCAACATTATTCAAGATAATTCAAATGAATCTTTATTAATCATACATCTAGAGCATGTGTCATATAAAAGACACGTCAATCAGAGATTTAATATAATTATAATAATAAAACATCTGTAACTGAACAAGGATATAATGTGGACCAAAAAGTTAATGGACTAGACGGTGAGCATCAATTTTACCAAGCAAGATAAGACGACAAGATGAAACAAAAAAAAAAAATATCCAATCCAGGAAATGAATGGCATAATTATAAATATTAGGTGGAATTGGTAGCCTGGATGTTATCCAAAGGACACTGTCGATATGCCAATCCATTCACTCTTTCTCTTTTTTCCTACTCAACTTGTCAACTATGCCAAGAAATATATTCACATTTTAACGTGCTTAAAAAACACTATCAGAAGAAGATTATAATACAAATTGATGTTTATAATATATTTCAAGAAAAAGAAGTCTATTTTTGGTTGAAAAAATTTTTACCAGGAATAAATTAATTTGTTGAATAAAGGTCATACAATAATTATAGCTCAGCAATCAGAACCTTCAGCTGATGGAATTTATGTGATGAATTTAGTTAATATCTTTCCTAGTAAAAATAATAATGAGATTAATAAACTGTGCAATTTTTTTTTTGTATCATTGATTCTTGTCAAACTACTTGAATTTATGTCTACATAAGGATGAAATTTATCAAATTCACGACTCGTTGGCCTCGGATTTCTTCGAAAAATATTTTTAAAAAATTCAACAATGAGAAAAAAAAATGACAGTAAAAAAATTCTTCAATAATGTTTATATATTTTTTTTTTATTTTTTATAAACGTCTACTGTTGATGATGTAGTTCAAAGAGAAGCATAAAAATTAAAAATACAAGCTAAGCTTTTTTAATGGACATGTTATAAAAATAAAACTGATAAACAAAAAATTTATAATCATGTCATGTGTGTGTAAAGTTGACTGAGTTTTATAAACAAAATCTTTTATCTGAAAAATTTTTTTTATAACCATGGTATTGAGATCGATTAAAATGCAACATGAAACGATTTGCACGTCAGCAACAGAACAAGCAGACACTCAAGGCGCCACTTTACTTCCAAGAAGTTGGACAGTACAAGATATTTAAGAATTTAAGATTAATCGTGGCAATCGAAGTGGCAGTTCTCTGACAAACGAGTGTCGGTTGTCCTTCTTGGCTTTCTCGCCTTGTTGCAGTTTACATGCAGTATATCAAAGATTGCCAGAGGGTTAATGGACCCTTTACACTGCCAAGTGTATCTGCATTCATTTCTTATGAGTGTTTTCTCGCTAATATCTCTCTTCGACATGCCAATTATCAACACACCCTCCCTCCTCCTTCTTCACATTGACTGTCATTTTGAAAGCAACTCAACAGTTTTCTATCATTCATTATCGACTTCCTTTTCACTCCTTTTCTAGCTCATTTTATCTATTCAGTTGAACATTCACTTGTTATTCACAGAAATGAAAATGACATAATGCTAAAAATAAATGAAAGAGAAAGGTCTATATTTAATTCAATGAGTTTCACTCTCAATTCGTCATCTGCTTAATATTCATTAAGTGATTTTATTCTTTAACTTGACTAATTGTTGCTATTCTTAGAATGATTATTTTATTCTTGTCTTCATGAATGATGAATCAATTGTTGAGTAGTAGCAAGCAAAATATGCCCATTCTTGACCCAACATTAGGATATGGTTGACTGAGATTGGTATATTGTTGGATTAAGATTGGACCAAGCTTGCTTCCTACTAGAGTATTAAAACAAAGATGCCTAAAGTATGTGTACCATATTACACGATCTTTAGACACTCTTTTTCTGATAAAATTCAATCCAAACCAGTGATAAAAAATTAATTGAAAGGTTGGTACATTAAGTTGGACCATCAACTACTTAAACTGTGTTAATCATCAACATCTCCTAACCTTTTTTCCATCAACATTAACCCTGCAATGCATCCAATGTCATATATGATACGACTAATAATATTAAAAACAGTTCTAGAATAGTATAATATTGCATAATATTATTAAAGACTAATATTATTATTATTATATGGACTAATATTATTCAAAACAGCCTAGACCTTAAGTAGAATCATATATATTTTTTTCAGATTAAAAAAAAATCCGGCATTGAAGAGTTAAGAATTTTGCATAGTTTTTAATTCTGTGCTTATTCAAAAGCATTGGTTTCACTTTCAAAACAATTAGCACGTAATTATGAATCGAGGTGAAATATGGTACACTTGTTTCAGACAGACCTAATGTTAGGTCAAGAGTGGGTCAGTTCTACTTCCTACAATAGCATCATCATCATCATCATCATCATCATCATCATCATCATCATCATGAATTTAACTTTTTCCTCACCTTTTTTTCGATCATTTTTTTTTCAACAACAATTAATATTTTATTTCTAATTCATAATCAATCATTTTTAAATTATTTATCACCAATAAATGTTACAAAAATAATGTTAAGCAGTAATTATCTATCATTACTGTTAATTGACTTTAAAAGTAACAATAAAAAAAAAGCTATCAAATTTTTTAAAGTTTTAAAATTGAATTTAGATTTTATTTTATGTCTTAATAAAAATAAAACAAATGAATGTTTTATGAAAATTGTTTATTAAGTAATAGAGTCGAGATCAATGTCCACACTTATACTTTTATCATTACTACGATATAAATATGTTACAGGTGTGTCATAAATATCTTTTGTCACCGCAGATACCGGACACATATAGCTGTCATATCAAAGCCTGTTACATTACAATCAGTCTAGACTCTAAGAGTAAAAATATATGGAATTCATAATACCTTATAAGTTTCTAATGATTAATAATCACAACAGAAGTTTATAACTTATAAAATTCATTTCAAATCAATCTCAGTTTAACCTACTCAAATTTATGAATTCATGTAAAAAATAAAATACCCATAAAACGTATAAATATTTTTTTCTCTCTTAAATATTTTAAATTCTGATTTATATTTTCGACGAAATTCTCAACTCTGGAGATTTAAAAAGAAATTAAAAATAAATTAATTTATTTTTAAAAATCTTATAAAAATTTTTCAATTTATAACAAAAAAAATATTTATCATTATCTAATGTTTATTTGAATTTATTGATGTGTTGAATTGTAAAAATAATGACATGACAATTATGAATGAAAATAGAACAGTCAATCAAATGATAGCTTCATTGATGTTTAATAGTTATTTCCAATGTTAGTAAAGTAATAGCTCAATAAAATGTTAACATTATTAATAAAACAATCATTCATTCATTTTTATACCAAGACTAATTCTAGCTTAATGCAATTCTGATTCTAAACTAGTTCAAAGACAGACTAGTTTACAATAAACAACAGCATAATGAGTCCAACGACAGTGTGATGACACCTTGGTATGTTTCTCTCACTAGAAGTTCATTATTAACACACTAGAAACTATGATTTATTAATAGTACAAGGAGTATCCAACATGCCTCTACATTCATATATGCAAAAAGATATAATCAAAACACTGTTGAATAAGCAGCACCATACTTCAAGAGCTTAAGACGAATAATTTCTCCAAGGGTCAAAGGAGGAATAATTAATGATCAATATTCAAAAAAATCATCAATAAAAATGGTCTTATTTTTAGAAAAACTTCAATAATAAATTAGTTAACTGTTGGTCATATAATCTTACAAACTTCTTGGCAACTTTAAGTAGTCGCAAAGCTAAATGCAGGTTTGTCGACTGCACGAATCGAATGTCAATGAACCCCACTCATGGAATCCTAACTGTATGATCAGGTTCGAAGATCCTTGCTCGAAATATATCAGGACTGAATCTTCATGGATTCTTCAGTCTTTCTAGTGCAGTTGTTCGCATGGAATCACCATGTCACTTATTTTTACAAAGTAAGAATTAATTATATTTTGATTAATTTTATTCAAATAAATTTAACACAATTCAAAATAAAGTTTATTATTTGAATGATATTAATGTGTATAATATCTGCTCTCTATCAGCCAAACTTATCAAGAACCATCAAGCTCTTTGCATGTTGAAACATCACCCCTCAGAATTGGAACATTCTTAGGTAAGTTATCAAAACCCAACCTTGTTGAATCATCATCAATGTCATCATCATGACAAATTTTATCATCATCTACGTCAAATCTAACACTTCTAATATATTATTGACCAATAAAATAGATAAATTGGCAATAAAAAAAAGTGTTAATTTGCTGAATAAAGCAAATAAAGTTTTTAAAATGTAATTATCAAAGTCTAAAGTGTAGGAGTAAATTTATTTTGGGAATCATGGAATGTCAAGTACATCTGAGTGGATTGAGCTCTCACAACCGTGCATTCTCAAACGCATAAATACTTGAAACCATCAAGCCTCGTGGTTTAAATTGCAAATTTATAAGCATCATATATATCATTAAATTTTGAAGATCAAATTTATTTACTTAATGAATAGATTTATGACGAAAAATAAAAGACAATCAATAAGAGTCTCGATCTAATTTATGATGCCTTTGATGACTATCAGATATCATCAGTTAATTAATTTTTAAATCAACCACCCCAATCACATCTTTTGAGCTGTTCACCAACCAGTAAATATCTGCCATCTACAGTGATTCCTTCCAACTAAAACCCACTGTGATATTCTTCAAGCTGAGTCGATAAAGAAGACTCGATCATCAAAGCCAGTTTTACACGACAAAAAATAATCAAACATTTTTCTGTATAGAAACTTTAAACGTCCACTACAATCGATATTTGTATGAGTCAAGTGCACGTAATCATTTCCATCTCACTTCAAGGGTGAATATTTAATATACATACAAATCATATTATTTATTTACATATTATTCAATATCCAATGCAATTAGAGTGCATTAAAAATTAAATAAAAAATTAATTTATTTATTAAAAGAGATTTTATTAAATTTCAAAACCACATTATTCCATTTTCTTTTTATCTATTTTGTCAATTATTGATCTGAGGGGTTGTAAGAGTACTTATGTCCCTCAATGCCTCCCCTTGACAGCTGCAATTGATTTTCCCTCCAACTTTTCACTTCCAGACTTTATTCAATTCAGTTAAATCTCTTTTTTTATTTCATTTCAATCACTAGTATCTCTCATATTATTTACCCTGATGATTATTTGATTCATCAATGAAATGAAATAAAAATATTTTATATACCAATTAAAAGAAAATATAATTTCTTTTGATATAAATTCAATATTAAACGAGTAATATAATGAAGAAAAAGCACAAAGGATGAAAGGAAGTGCGTGAAAGGCGGAAAGACTGTGCAGCAGCAGCAGCAGCAGGAAGGATAGAAAAAGGAATAAGAAGGTATATAAGAGAGTGTCGGGCATCGAACTGTGACCTAGGAGCACCTGTTGCCGCCTCCGCGGCCGTATAGTTTAATGCAAGCCAGCCTAACCTGTCCTTGATGGAGCCAGGCAATACAAACCCGACCTGCCCGAGAGGGAACTCCACCAAGCGTGGCAAGAGAAAGATCCGATGACTCGATCGAGAGAAGAATCCTAGACGATCATCAACCATCTCTCTCTCTCTCTCTCCATCCTCATCTCTTACTTTTAAAACTACTATACAACGTCACAGACCAGACAGTTTTTTCTATTGTCCAACTGACATGCTCATGACAAGCATCAATCCCAAGATGGAATAATTGGAAATATATTTTTCCAATGAAGACTGTCGACGTCATCCTATCACCATAAAGTTAGTCTAGACATAAAAAGATCTATCGTATTGATTTTATTCATCAGATAACTTCAACAGCCATTGATTCTCTTCTTATTGACTATTTAAACTTTATCAGAACTTGAGTTAGATAGATAGATATATGAGTTGTATTGATTTGATTGATAAATTGATGATGATGTAATGGGTGTTAAGTGATGGCTTTGTTGACTTGTGAATGTTCCGAATTGTAAAACGGTGATTACCCTTGTGTGGTAGTGATGAAACACCAGATGACTTTATTATAGTATATCTTATAGATTATTAGTTGAGTTTTGATTATTTGCGGTGCCTTTGGAGATATTTATAACTACACAGTATATATGTATATTGATTTTTAGATGTTCAAAGTCAAGAGCAATATTAAATTGCTAAATAGATGCTACAATTGTGAGATACAATTAATTGTAATCAGTCTGGTTATTTGCTTAATGAATAAATGGCAATTTTTAATTAAAAAATACTTGTCAATCTTTCATTCAATTGACTGTGAATTTATTTGAATAAAAATTTCGAATTAATTTTATATCAATTTATTTTTTATTGATGTTTTGAACAATTAATTGTTTACAAATTTTTTTTTTTCTTTTAATTTATGATTTGTTTGTGGAATAAATAATTCTTCAATAGAAGCGAAATTTATGAGATGATAAAAAGTGATATTTAAGAAAAATTGTCTCATATATTTTGATTGATTTTATCTAGAAGTTGTCTATTAACAAAAGCATTTAATAAAAGGTGTGTAAGGTCAAGCGTTAATGACGTAATTGCGAAACACATGTTTTATTTAAACACAACAATATATCAAGTTGAAATGAGTGCAAGGAAACTGTAGAGATAACAGATCTTGTTGGTCAGTTTTGATAAGAATACTAATATTTATATCACCATACGCACCTACTAATTAGAATACAACACTAGAGAAAAAAGATGTTCTTACAATAAAATAAACAATAGCAAAAAAAACAAATTAACTCCTTCTTTTTTATTTCTTTATGTACAAATAATAATGCAAAACAACTTGCCATACAACCCACCCACATTTAATGCATATTTATGAACACTTTCATGTCATTTTTTATCGAATAAAAAAAAACCGGAAAAAAATTAACAGCAAAAGGCAGTTGCATTATAGACATTGGATTACAAATAAATGAATCGGGTCACGTAGCAACAGTAAAAATGCCTGTTTCGCTTGAGTTGGATCGTTGAGTACAGAAATTGTAGCTCTAGTGTCTTCTTAACAGTAACATAACACATAGAATATTCACACAAGTAATGCTCAAGATAGAGAATGTATCTATGGAACACATGAAGCTGCACATATTGATCTTATGCCCGACTTACGAAAAGCGCAGGTCAAAAGTGCAAGTGCCATCCTGACCGAAAATTCTGGCCGAGTTCCACAAAAATTGTTTTGCAGATGTTCATGACTCATTAAACTGTCTACGAAATATCAATTTATTCCAAATATCTAGGTCAAATTGATTTTTAATAAAAATATTTAAATTAAAATATTTTAAATATTATTTAAAGTCATTTCAGGCATGAATAAGGTATTAATAGATCAAAAATTGCAGAATGTTAGATTCTATATGTGTAGAGGAAGACATAAACACTGTTGTATATGGAATAATGGGGAGAAAGTATAATAGGGAACAATAGGCGTGGAAATGTTCACTTTTATAGAGAAGAAATGATTAGAGTAAAAGTTATATACCAGCAATATGTCAATATGGAGTTGATATGATATTTATGAAAGCATAGAAATTTATTTTATTTGAAATTACTCAATAAAATATTCAATTTATTTATTTATTAAGAACGAAATGACTTTTGCAAATAAAATATTCTAAATTTCAATTCAATAAGAATTAATTATTTTTTATCACAATTGAGACAAATAAAATAATACCTTTATCAGTGAGATTAGTAAATTTGAAGTGAGAAAAAAATTAGTAGAGATATCTAGAAGAGAGTTGATCATAAAAATACACTGTAAAATTAAATGCATTTTTTTTACACATCTAAACGTGTTAAATATGACGTCATTCATATGATTAATATTGGAGTCATTTTTTACACACTTAGAAACGTATTAAAAGTGACTACAATGTTAATCAAATGCGTAATGGTATATTTAACACATTTAAATGTGTAGTAAGAATACACTTGGATTTACAGAGATACTCTCTAAAAATGAATCATTAAATATTCACTGTTTCTAGTTATCTAATAATAGAATTAATTTAAACAGCAATGATTTTTAATTATACTGAAAAATGTATTATTGCTATAATTAATGTCTGAATCTTTAAAAAAGCTATGTGAAAAAAATTTATTCAAAGTTTCATAAATTTTTTTTTTTGGTAAACTTTTAAAAACTTCTTCCAGAATATTTTTCTTGATTTTTTTTTTTTTTTTTATTAAAAAAGTTTTAGAAATGTTCTGAAAGAATTTTACCCATCCATTTTATTTTTCTTAAAATTAAAAAATAAACGAATTCATACAACAAAAATCTTCAAAACTATTTTAAAATAAATCTTCTTTATCTAAGAAAATATTTAATCTATTCTCCTGACAATATTTAAAATAAAAAAATTTTATTCCCATGTTTAAATGATAAATATTGATCATCAAAGTTTAAAATGTAAATTAAAATAAGTAATAAATTAATCTAGACAAATTGGTAATGTTTTTCAAATGAAAGGTTAAATGTAAACAGTGTTGAAGTTCTGGAGTATTTAAATCATCAAATCCTCGAGAGCATGACATTTAATTTAACATTTTATGTGAACTAAGTTACCCTTACACACTTCCATATAATCAACAACAATACCACAAATTTCTAAAATATCTCTCCTAAAAACAATTTCATTAATTAAATTTATATAAAAAAAAAAAAAACCTCAATGTTTCTATTTTTATAAAATCTAAACTAAGCTAAACTATTAACAAACAAACGTCAATGAAGTCTGAACAAATGAAACTTTTATTATCGTGTGAAACAATCATGGTGGATAACCTTTTTCGTATTATTTCGCAGCTGTTTAGTTTAACTACAAAGAGAGTTAGTGTTAAAAGCAGGATAAAGAGTGGAGAATTCTCAGTTGGGTTAACATGCTTAAAAGTCTTTCGGAAATGAAAAGTTGTGGTTAAAAGTAAAGAACATAACGTTATAATCAAACCTTGACCCAAGACTCATTTATTTCAGTGAGAAAGAATGTGTTCCTGGATGCTCACGCAAATCGTGCTCAAAGACTATCAGAGTTAAGACCTTAGCCCGCTTCCAAAATTAATAATTCAAACAAGTGCATCAAACAATTCAAGGATAACTATTGATGATTACTTAATCATTAGAGCGAAAAATGAATAATAATTCAAAGATATTGAATAGCAAGCCGATGACTTTAAGTATCTACACACTGCTAGTGTACTCATTCATCACGATCAATGTCGCGTAAAAAAAAGCGAGAGTTATGAATGGATCTAACCGTTCAGCCTGTCACTATATACTCACACCATTACATTAACTGTCAAGATTACTTAGCTTCTGGGCTTGCCACGGTGTTTTAACTCCCGTAAATTTACTCCTGCTTGTGTTAACATCACATTCAATGCTTGAATATATTTACCCATTGCAAGTTGTTTATAATGACGTGTTATTATCATAATAATGTGCCCGGCTTTCATACATTAAGGACAAAAATGACGAAAAAAATTGCGATGATAATAAAAGAGAAACTCATGGATGATGAAGACATGAATTTGTGTTATTAAATTTCCAATGCTCTCAAGCATTGATTTATTTGAGTTAATCTGTTTTATTAACTGTGAAGAAGTCATAATTGAATTTAAATTGATTTATTTACTTCGAGTTTAATGATTTAGCTGTTTAGTTAGATTCATGGAGAAAAGGAAAATAATTTTTATTAAGAAAATTTAAAACCTCTGTTCTGTTAATAAACAATAAATTTTTAAATAATTAAATAAATATTTTATTTGTAAAGAAAATATATATTTTTATAGAATAAAAATTTATCTTATTTGTATTAAATAAAAGGATTACATTGACAAAATAATATTCTTGGATCAATAATATAGTTTTATCCAATCTGGTCCTATTAAGGAGTCATAAATATGGCTCACTTAATTTTTTAGACACACTAAAAAAATCATATCCTGCTGCCATCTTGTTTTTATCCTGCTTTTATTCATATTATGTTGTACATAAATTATTATTTTACTTAAGAACATTATAATCAAGAATGAAATTATTCTTGATCTAAGAATATTGATTTTGTTAGTCTATTTTACCTAATATGGTACTCTAGAAAAAGAAAATTAAAGCTCGAAAAAAATAAGAATGATTTAATAATTATTTATGTAATAGAAAGTTCTATCGTAATAATAGAGTAGTTGAAGGGTAGTAGAGTAATTCTATATTGTTATTAAATATTTTAATAACATTATAGTATATCATAAGAAATTTTTACTTGAACTAAGGCTTGCATTGGAGTTTTCTAAACGTCTTCAAAATATTTACCTAATACTTCAACTCATTCTAAAACTCAAACTAATATCCAGCTAGAATTGGAATTTTTATCTACAAATTTATTGATTTTGTTTTAAAATTTATATATGAACATAATTATTGAGTTTCTCAGTCTTTATTTATGCCTAATTATAAGTCATTGACTCTAATTTAAAAAAGAACTAATTATTTAGACGACTTTTATCATAAAATATTTTTTAAAAAATTAAAAAAATAATTATTAATTATTATCTGAGTATTTAAATTATATTACAGTATTTAAATAATTACTTCAAAAGAAAATATTAATTTTACCAAGAAAAATTTCTTGTAAAGAAAAAGAAGAGAAGATATAATAAAACACCAAATGGAAAGGTTTCTTTCTTTACACATATTATTAAAAAATCTCCTTGACCGTAATAATTATTAAATTACTCTAAAAGCATTTCCTTAACCGACAACAACTGTAAAAAAATGTTTTAAATATTTTTTTACTCAAGCAATAAATAAACTCCTTTAAATCTCAATTTATGAAGGTTTTATCTTAATTAAAGAATAAAATTAAAATATATATTGATAAAATTAACTTAACGAGCTACCGGTTTATTTAAAATTATCTAAACATTATTAAACCACAGATAATAACAATGTCACACCGATTATTGACGCTTACTTAATCATCTTCTTTCGACTTCTTTCAATTATCTACCGATATTGATGTCTTTGAGATTAAATTAAGAAATAATAGAATAATAATATACACCTCTAGCACATATGCATATATTTATATCTCACAATTATTTAAATTTTTATTCCAAAGAAAATAGAATTCTTAATGTTCTACTTTCAGACTAATTAAAAAATCATTAATTGACGTTGATATCTGATGATAAATAGAAAATCATGATATTTTTAAACAAAAATTTTATCAATAAAGGCCTACATTAGGCTTGAATATTTATCACTTGATTGATTATGAAATAAAATTCAATATCACAGACAATTGTTATAAAATGATATATTCAAGAGACGAATAAAATTTGAAAGATGAATAAATTATTCAAGGAAGAATAAAAAGGAATTACTGGTAAGATGATCTGAGTAATATAATCATTGATTCTCAAGTTTCGCAGCATCCTGAGAATCCTTCCAATGCATCACAATGAGAAAACTTGATTGCAAAAAAATGTAAAATAAATTTAAAACATTTTTTTTTTATCATTCTGAGTCATTAGAATATATAAATACCCTTTGTTAGTAAAACGGCACTCTATCTACGGTTATTAAAAGTGCACTACTTATCACAACTCTATTAAAGGTCCATGACTCAGATATCCCATTCATAAAATGCTTGTACTTGAAGTTTAAAGTTAAACTAACAGATAAAAATACTCCAGTTATCCATCAATTATGATATATTAAATTACACAACATAATCTCCAGGAGTTTATCAATAGTTCAAAGCCAATGACCATGCAAAAGCTCTTTAAAGAATGACGCATACATATGTATATATATATATATATATATATATATATATATATATATATATATATATATATATATACTTAGTAGACAATATATTCGATCGATTGAATTAAAACCACATGTATAATAGGTATTGTATAGGTATTGCACTAGTATAACGGAAACTAGACATACGACCTTTGGGGAGAGTATTCCCACAGATGAGAATCATGCAATCAACTGCAGGAAAATAACTACGACCCACCCTCACTGTCCTCACATAATCCCCCCAAGACATATTCTGTTGATTTTCATGTGGTTACTATTCATGTTGCTTGTCAAATATCTCACTGGCGGAAATAACTGGAAAAATTTTTTGTTTGGAATTTATTTCACTTCTAGTTGATAACAATGCATTTATTTTGATTGAATATAATCCATTTTTCAATAAACAAATATTTAAAAATAAAAAAAAAAAGAAATTTAATGAATAAAAATTCCTAGGTTAATTTCAATTTTTTTTTTTTATGAATAAAATAATAAAATGATTGGTTTTTTTTTATTAGTGAATCACTGAATATTATTTCAATAGTAAATTTTTGTGGTGAAAAAAATATTTTAATCGACACCAAATATCTAGAACAAATCCTACTCCATTTTTATTTTAAATAAAAATATTGATTTTTCTTTCAGTTGGCAGCTGCAATAATTTTCTAATTTTACTATTTCCTCTTCCATTTAAAATTCCATTTTTTTCTATTCTAATTATCACGTATATACTCATTAAGAAATTTAATTAAACATCAAAATAATTTTATTAATGATTTCATATTAACATCAAAATTAAATAAAAAATTAATTTGGACTTTATATTCTTCACGAAAATATGTATTAAATATCAACATTAAAAATTCATTAATTGAATACTTTATACTCAAAGAACCCTACAC
>NW_023276790.1:439775-485502 GCF_013357705.1 Chelonus insularis | reverse complement strand
AGCGTGTTAAATGCCTCTACTGGCCTAACTATGAAACATCAAACTTTCCGGCGGTAATGGCATGTCGTGGTTATTATTTGAATTTGCTAAAATTTATAAATAAAAACGAGGCCTGTTGAGATGTCAGTCAAAGGCATTTTTACGGTTTTTTGAATTTAAATTCACATATGTAGGGTGTTTTTCGTCGATTAAATTTTATAATGTCCAGATTTTTCGGTAAGTGGTTTTTTATCACAGAAAATTGTTGTGTAGTTGATATGATGTTGTAGAGATAAGATGACGGTCATTCTAAATTGTTAGTGGTAATTAGATCTCTTGGCTATTGTTACACAAGCAATACGGTTGTATGGTTCGCTCATTTTCAGTAGCCAAATGAGATTCATCTCGTCCCACCATAAACAAAACAAAGAGTAAACACTTTTTGGCCAATGTAACAATACAACGATACTTCTCTACGGTCCATCATTCAATATATCTCATCAATCACAAGATAGTAGTAGCCCTCAATAATCAGATTATCCCACTGAAGGTCCAGAAGTTCGTAACACTAAAATACAGCGTTAGCATTACCTTGAGTCACCTTAAATTATATTAATCTCATGAAGTAGGTAAATTTAACTATTTTTATGTTTCCCAAACGAATTATTTTAAACTATTCTTATAATAATTATCATCATATTTTTTTTATTTTTCAACTTTTCCAACGATTATTATCGACGAATTCACGATAAATTTCTACATTAATTGGAATATAAAATCCTTCGGCATAGAAAGTTAATCAAGTTTTGATACTCAAAAAAGTAGTGTCGATTTTTCCACGCATGATTCCATTAATGATAAATCAGCAAAGCATCATCAAAATAATTTAGATATTGTTGATGACAGGGATCTCCATTTCTAATTTTTTCATCCGATTTTGATCATCACATCTGTACAGCTAGGCCTAGTTTTTTTTTCTACTTTGTAAATCATATCAAATTAAAACGATTTATTTTATGGAGACGAATGATCCAAATTCGACTATGGTAGTAAAATAAAAAAGCTCACGATTATTATACAAATAATTCTAAAAAATAGAGTATTTTATGTACAATAGTTTTTTCATATTTCTATTTTTTGTCGTTATAGTATCACAATCTCTATTCTTTATTCTAGAAAAGTCAATTCAATTGTAAGGTAAATTTTAGTATATATATAAAAATCTGTGAGCAGTACAAATGTGTTAATTAAAAAAATAAGCGAAAAGAAGATTCTTAACATAAATTTGCATACAAAGAATCTCATACATATGAGTAATTCAAATAATTAATTAACGATAATAAATTTATAAATAAACAAATATACATACAAATTTCATTTTAAATTCACATTTTCAACAATGTGCACATTTACTACGTTCAATTACTTCTTTTTCTATTGAATTAAAAAATTATTTATAATTTTTTTTAAACCCATACACCATGTGGGTTTTTACTAGTTGGAACTGCATTCTCCAGTTGCCTAGGGGATCCTATTATTTTACGAGTACTACCGGGTTTTTGAACACCTAGAGCAGTTATTTAATATTAACGATTTTTATATTTTATATATTAAAATATTCTTTTTTAAGTAAACTCATTGATTACCTTCTAACAAATTTTTAATTTGTTCTTCTTGACATCCAACAGTTAAACTTTGTAAGTTAGCTTCTTTCATTTCATTGACTAATCTTTCTAATTGCAACTTTTTTTCAATGATAGCAGATTCTATATTTGTAACTTCTTGCTTTAGCAAATCAGCTGACTGATTTGAGTGATCTGATGAACGTTTTGCTTGATCTAATTCAGTTTGTAATCGTTCTACTTCATTCATTACTTTTCGTTCCATGAGCAAACGTTCTTCAGATTCTCGAGTTATACTATGTTGTTCCATACTAATTTCTTCCATCAATAACCTTTATATAAAATACATTTTAATTATTGTTATAATAACTAATTATACCAACAGAAAAACAATTATGAATTGTACCTTATTTTATTTTTACATTGCAATAATTCCGTTTCGCAGTTGGCAAGTTTCGATCGAAGTAAAGTAATTTCAGATTTTAAAGTTTTTTCTTGTTGCCTTACAATTTCACTTTCATCTTCTGTATTAATCAATTCATTCAACTACAAAGTTTAAAAATGAATTAACAAAGAGAATTACTCAGACATCATTAGCGAATTTGATTGGTAGTAATTAATTTACCTGTTCCTCAATAAGACGTCCAGTTGATTCAATACGATTTATTTCTTGCGAAATAAAATCCATTTGATTAAAGTGCTCCCTATTTTTATTCTCCCAATACATTATTTCAGCATCTAACTGTTAATGTAATTTTATCAAATTTAGAACATCAACATAATTGGCTACAAACACGTATTTTTTTCAGAGACATTAAGCAATTCATACCTTTGTGAGATCAACTTGATGTGCATTAATAGTATCGCGTTGCTTATTGACTAGTCTGATAAGTTCAGCATATCGTTGAGTGTAAGCCACAGCTACCATATTCTGTGGTTGACTAAGTTGCGGTCTATTGGATTGCATCAATCCCTTTGTATCTTGCATCTCCTTTAATAAAACAACAATTTCACAATAATATCAATAAGTGGTTAAAGGAAAAATTAGATTTTATATCTACTAATTAAAGTAGAAATTGCTATAACATCAACTTTCTACTCAAATAAATTTCTATAAAAATGAAAGTTAAAGTAAACTCAAACACTTATATATTTGCAAAGATCGGAGCTAATGAATTCTTGGAATTTTCAAGTCATTGACTTTTACACATATTTACCTGACTACGTTTTATTTTCATCATATTGGTAGCCGAAGATTGCTCATCTTTGGAAATACCCAAACCTTCACTAGTCTGATTTTCTAGTGCTTGTAACTTGGCAGAGTTTGTTACAATTGGTGGAGGTGGATCACGATAAGGCGGCAATGTTCGTATAGGTGAAGAATCTGGACCTGGTGGATCACGATAAGGTGGACTTTCTCGATATTGTTTGTGTGTTAAATTTCTAAAACCTAAATAATAGCATTAAAAAATCCGTGTTAAAATATTTCATTTACAGATTATGATTAGTTATTATTATTATTTTTAATTATTTGCAATGCTGTCTATTAGCCCTTTAAAGAATGATACTGCAAATATTTTGATTAAAAAGTAAAACTATTCATCAATTTACAACTTGGAAGAATGTAGAAAATTTTGTAAAAAATGTAGGTTAATACACTGTTGTTAAAGCCAGTTCGAGTATGCAATGTAAGTTATGGTGTTTTACCTTCACTACTTGATACTCTGGTGGGTGATTCATTTGTTCTAAAAGCAGCTTTCCGTGAATGTACGTCTTTTACTTTAGTTTGTAATGTTGGTTGTACTACGGCAATATTTTCCATTTGTACCTGAACGAATAAATTTGATTCCATGTTAGGTTTTACTTCACTGTTTTAAAACAAATAAAAGTTTCATTTATTTTTTATGTAGATTATGAAAATAAGTAAAAATATAAAATCACCAATTTTTTAAACAATTAGACTGAAACACTAATTATTAAATTGGAGCACTTTACTGATCGTTAGTGTTATAATAAGTAAAAGCTATTAGTAAGAATGAAAGCGACCAGTGTTTTAAAACGCTCTACTTTTTCTTTTTTACTACGTTTTCATCTTTTGGTCTTGATATCCTATTGATAGATCTGTTTATTTAACGGATTATCAAATAATGTATCAAAAAGTTTGATCCTAGAAAGCAATTCCAAATTATAAATTACAAATATTTATTTATATTCTCAGTTAACTTTTTAATTAAGCTTACAATCGTAATTCCATCGTCAGCACTATAATCCTAATACAACAATGATTTATTTAGTGTATTTAAACGAACACTAAGCACTGAGAACAAATGGTTGTAACTTATAATTTAGAATTCAAAATTATTTTTAAAAATTATTCTTTTTAAGATAGTTTTTTTAAGATCACAAGCGATCTTAATGTTGATATAAACACTAACTTCACTGTTATTATCTGATGTTGTTCCATGAAGCCCACTAAATGTGAGAGACTTCCGAATATCTCGATTCCTCTTGAGTACTTCCGGTGATTCATGACTTTCAGCCGCAGAGTTTCCGTTATTGTGGGTACCCTCTTGACTTCTATTGTTTATAAGTGGATCAAGAGCTGGGCCTTGTACTCCATTTGGGCGTATTCCGTAAGCTGATCGTGCATTTAGTGGTCCTTGTTGTGGTTTATTTCCATCCGAATTTGAGCGTCTTAAAATCAATTGCACATCTGATGCGTATTCTCCCCATTTCATCAGAACCTGAATGATTTTTATCAGTTAGTTATTCGTTTTATTTTTTATTTAAGTCATAAAAATATGAAAAACTACCGTGAGAGGATTTTCAAATGGTGCTAAAAAACGTTCATTGTTACGCCAGCGTTCAACAAGAGTAAATCTTCCAGATTGTGCAGTAGCATGAGCAAGTGCATACACAACATCCTGAAAACAAAACAAAGATATATAGAACAATTGATCATTTTTATTCAACTGTTTATGAATTTTAAAAAATAACAAACTTGACAGGTTGTCGTTTCAGTGACACCACAAACAATACGTTGTATCCCTTCTACCCAAACTTTTAACTCCATTATTGTTTCATCTGTGACAGTTTTTGTACTGCATTCTTTTCACTATTCTACAAATGTACACTAACAAAACCTCAATATAACAATAATTTTCCCACTTATTACTATTAAATGGATTTCTCTAGCATTTAATCCACTTATATTTATTGAATTAAGTCGATTCTTTGACCAGAGAAAGGTTATAATTCACATAAACTCCAATAAATAACTCATTCCACTCTTTAAAACCTCCCATTTATTGACCAAGTTGTCCGCACCCTAGTTTTTTGTAATCTAAGCATTGTATGAATCAATAAGTATCAAGCAACTATTTAGTAGAATGATTGTTGTGTAGTAAATTGTAATGAAAGGAATGGCACTCTTGAAAAAAAAAATGTAAACACGAATATAGAATGTGGTATATGAATCGACGTGTTTACAGCGCTTTCACGGTATTATTATGAACTACAATTACTCACAACTTGTGCCTAACTTCAGTTCAAGGTCTGTAAATAAATGGAATTGGACTGAAGAAGATCATTACTCCAAAATTGTGAAGACATTGTTAGACCTCAAATGACAGCCACTGATTCTTTTATAACTCCAGCCAATTATTTTTTACGCACTTCCTTACGTTAATTTACATGATTTTGATTAGAAAATTATGCAAAGTAGTATAGTTCAAATTCCCCTTTTGAAGTGAGTGCGCCACTAAACATAAAAGTAAAATAAGAATGATAAGAAGTGGTATCATACAAGAAGGATGATAAGAGCTTGAAAGGGGTGATAGTATCCTTCCTACGTTGTCTAATACGACTGATGTTGACGCCTAACTGAAAGTAATAAACAATAGTGGTATTATAGTAGCTAAACCTTGTATCAAGTAGTATGTCCTTATATTATACCAACATACCGGTCATTGAACATAAATATAAATCAAAAGTGCATACGTTACATTGACGTATGCCGACGTAGATACTTTTCAAATATTTACAAGTGCATAAGTAGTGGATTCTACTTCTTTTAGGACATTTATTTTAATCGTATGATGTCTGTGACATCCACAATTCGTGTGGAAGTTATCAGTTCGTTCAGACCTCGCAAAAAATATATATAAAGGTAATTTTATTGATATTATTTATTTTGTTTATTAAAAAAATTAAAATAGTATTAAAAAATAAACAACTTTAATTTATTAATTTAATTAAATGTATGAATAATTTTGAGAACATTTAGTCAAAAAATATAATCTTTCAATTACCCATTTTCCGCTTTTGATATGATAAATCTACTATTATTTACATTTATCTGTGTTTAAAATTTCACTTTATCATTATTCAAGTTCTACGCGCTTTAAAGATTGAGCTCTAAGTAGGTAATTCGATTAGATAAGGTGTAATAAAAATAAACAGAGGCTCCAGAGTATGATCTTAATGGTACTAATCATGTTTGTGATAAAGTGGATTGCATGATACAATAGATATAGTGTTGATGCTAATGTAGTAGGAAGTAAGAACTTAAAGAAGGGTTTTTTACAGGATGTCGTGAGTAGAATGAAAGAGTACTAGTATGTTGGATAAGCGGCGGCTTCATGGCCACGTGTCGCCGCCTTATAGCCTTGGATTCGTGATTGCCCTCGTTTTCTTGGGCTGTTTTTCCTTTTGGATGCTAATTGGATGTCCTGCTGAAGTAGTAGTTCCGGGATATATTCTTTTAGTTCCTGATAATGCATCAACTTTACCTATTCCATACGCATTGAACGAACTGCCGTCCAGTGATGAAACGACACTAATCAACCTTAGAAATTTTAAGTTTATGATTAATCATGATCCTTGTAATAAAACACAGCCACTATTGTTAATACTGATCCACTCAGCACCGAGTAATGCTGCTAAACGTCATGTTATAAGAGAAACTTGGGGAAAACAGACACCAGAAGTAGTAATTTTATTTTTCGTGGGACTGACTGAAGAGTATCAATCAAGAATTATTCAGGAGGATAACGAATATCAAGATATTATTCAAGGAAATTTCTTTGATGCGTATAGAAATATTACGTATAAACACGTCATGGCATTAAAGTGGGCCACATACTATTGTTCAAGTAATCTACATTTTAAATTTGTATTTAGTTATTGAAATTTAATATGTTTTTTATATTTACATATTGAACATTTGATAGTCCATATCTTATAAGGATAATTTAATAAATCAATAATATATTTTCAGGTGCCAAGTACATTTTAAAATTGGACGATGACGTTTTTGTTCATATTCCGGCGGTATTAGATTTTCTAAAACATGATCTTTCACCGTGGGGAGCAAGACGGTTAATTCTATGTGAACTATTGTCAAGAAAATTAGTAAAACGATCATGGCGTTCAAAGTGGAGAGTTTCACCCCTAGAATATCCTGCTAGGTACTATCCAGATTACTGCTTAGGTTGGGCTATTTTATATTCACCGGATAGTGTATTTCTACTGTATAAAGAAGCTCAAAAAGAACCATATTTTTGGATTGATGATGTCCATATCACGGGAACAGTGGCTAGGAAAGTAAATTTAACTCACAGTCCGATGCATTCTCTTATATTGACAACTAAAGACATGCAAGAACTTATTAAGAATCCAAGTGCTCATAAGGAGTATTTATTCGGACCGCCTAACTTAGCAGAGGAACACATTAAAGCTTTGTACCGATTAAGTATTTCTAATTCGGTATGACCGTAAGTAATTGTCTTTATAAATAATTATTCATCAAATAATAGGTATAAAAACTTGACATATAGATAGAATGAGAACAATTCATTTCCAACCCTAAGGGATATAGACAATGGCCTTGATTGTGCGTTTGATTTTTTATATTTATATTGATCGATACTCAACCGAAAGAGTTTTTTTAGGTTTTATTCAATATTTTTATATTCATTTAAAGTTTATACAACTTTTCTTTCATTTTATTTATCAATTATCGATGGTAAAGTCATTTTTAATTATGATTTGAGTAAAGAAAATTAGTGGTTATTTTTATTATCAACTAATACTTTACTAACATAGTTACCGAATCTCATACATGTGATAAAAAAGATGGCAATGAAATATTAATTTCAAAGTCAGCATATTAATTGAAATACTTACGAAAAATTTGAGCTTAACATGTTACATCTTTATTGTTTTAAAGTTATACTTTTCATTTAAACAATTCCCTATAAGTTAAAGAATTATGGGAATAATTATTACAAGTAATACGAAAATTAGTGATATATTCGCCAAAATAAAAGTTAAGAAAGTGTGTAAAAATGTAAATAATATAAAGAAATGAGATATTTGGAAGCTATTTAAACATGAAATTCTACGAAATTTCGAACAAATTTAAAAAAGTAAATGTTATTTAATTAGATTACATGTCATGAATACAAAACTAATGAATTACAGATAAAAAAATGTATTTAACATTTTTTAATGCTATATACATTTATAATGTCATAATTCTAGACTAACATCCTCTTCATTGCTCAATTATCTTGATATTTAAATGAATATTATTTTTATTAGCATTTATAGATATTTGCTTAATTGAATAGCTTTCGTACAATCATATTAAATGTCTGTGAAATATTTGTAACATGCAGTTTAAGTCGTTATTTCAAGCACAAACTAATTTATTTGAAATTATTTACTATTTTTAATCACTTTACTCACAAAGAATCTATCTATTTTTGCATCAATTTTTCTTGAATATATGATGTATTGTTCCGCATTGATACTTTTTAGCACAAAATTTTTTATTTATTTAACCAGGTATATGTTTTACATACCTCGCTCATTTATTTAACTAATTTAAAGTATCTCGAGTATTAAAAAAATTTCAGCGCAAAATAAGAGATTTTTTTTCCGTAAAGAGTCATAAAAAAGCTCGAAGATGTAAAAGAGAACATGAAAAATTTAATGTAAATTTTTTATTGGAGTTTTTTAATTACAGTTTTTGGCTAAGAAAAATTTTACTCTGTCTAGACGAATTTTTTTAAAGTTTGAGATACTTTAGCTATTTACTAAAATCCATATTGAATAATCTTTAATAATTATTAAAGTTAACTAGTCTAACGAAAATAATCAAAAATACAACATCTGAATTACCTAATACAGTTTCAAAAATCATCTTTAATAGCTTTAGGTTTTAATCTATTAAACGAAAGAGAATTGAAAAAAAGTTTATAATATTTATTCAACAGTATTAAAATGAAATCGTACTATAAATATGTCATTAACTTTTTTTAAATTAATATTAATAATAAATAAAAATATTATGTACTTTTTAGAATTATGTTTTGAAAAATAGAAATAGTTAAGTCAAATATTAAATTAAATAACAGCTAATATTATCAATTCTTTTTCGTTTATTGGAATGCAAAAAATACTCACCAATAAATTTCATAGTGATAATTTTAATTTTATACATATCAAATTCCGTTATCACTAGCGGCAGAAACTAATTAATAGATGTAAAAAAGTTATTTTGATGAATTGTATTAAAAAAAAAAAACAAAGATTATTCTGAAATAATTAGTTAGCTCAATAAACCAACATTTAGTCATGGTACTAATCATTCTTATAATTATCATTGCCTATGTATACATTGATCATACGCATAGTATTTATTAAATTATCTTACACGCATAATGAATTACTTTAATTTGAAAAAATATATTTTTAATTCGGTTCTAAAAGGTATTATTTTTGTGGTAATTAATATTAATTTCGAATTGAAAATGACATTAAGATGCCAAATAATGTGACAAAACATGAAATAAGATTACTGTATTTACATTAACATGTGCCAATCTGTGTCTTAAATTATCCAAAATATGAAGAGTTTTTTGAATTTGTTTAATGCGTGTATTGCAAACGGCCAAAATTGAAATTTTCGAATATATATATATACATATATGTTGTATACTCTTTTTTGTCTTTATTTGAATAATTAAATTTGATTGTGCATGATGTACGTTACAGTATAAGTGATATTTTAAAGCAGTAAACTCAAGTTCAATACTCAAAATCCGATTATAATATAAAAATTGTAAAAAAGATATTGATTGTAAAATTCATATTTTATGAAAGTTTACTACATCTAAATCTCTATTTATAATATATGAATAATTGTAAATTATTATTGTAAATGTTTGATTGACTGTCATTTTATTTAGATAATTTTTTCGTTCACATATATATTATAATAACATCATTTCATCAATCTTACTGATTAAATAAATGTGATCAATATTGATTAAAATGTACCTTGAAATCTCTGTTACTAATTCACTAATTAATGTATATCCTATATTACTTTTATTCAATGTAAATTTTACTTTTATTATTCCTCTTTTATATTTATCATATTTATATCTTTGTAATTATTGCTAAATGCGAATATATTTTTTATTATTTAAAATCTTTTAATTTAATGATAAAAATAAGTTGTAATAAGTTTATAAAAAATATGATTGAACTTTATTACTACAATGAATTATTCGATTTCGAGATCAATTGCAAATACATAGAATCTATGATTAACTTTATGAGTGTGCGTATGATTCACTAGTGCTATGTAGTTTTAACTGGTACAAAAGCGTCACGCTGTCTACACGTCCAGAAAGCTCCGTACGTAATATAATGTGTATAGCGGGATATGGCATTCCTATTCAACTGCACTCAACCTAATATTCTAACGGAAGTTATAAAATAAAATCAATTAGAAATATAGAGAATAAATGTGCCGGTAATTTACAACATCAAAAAGCCATTAAAGTATATTAATTTAAATAGAAGAAAATTATCTCTATCGAATAACTACATTTCTAAGGATTAGTTATCAGTTTTGCTTTAATTACTTGACAATTTTGCTATCATGCAGATATTCAATTTTTTGTTATTTCCTAAAAAATAACTCCTTTATTGATTTCTTTTTGTAATTGACAATAATTTTTTTGCTAGTAATTTAACTGAAATTATTTTTAGTGTTTTCTTCAAATTTTTAAAATGAAAAATTCTAGAAATCATATAGAATTTTGAAAATCAAAAGATACTTGGATAAATAAATATAGGAATTATTGAGGCATTAAAAAATTCTCTGAAACTTCTATTCACAGATGAAATACGTTGATTCTCATAACAAAGGTGCAAATTAGTATAATTAGACTACATTGTGAATTTCAGTAAACTCCAGTTATTAAATGAGAAAGTATCTTAACAACTACTCTAACTACAGTATTCTGTAAAGGTGTAACTGCTATAAAAGTATACCTCCAGATTGAAGCCTAGACCTACATGGTCTCTTCTCTCTTTATTCTTCTTTTCTAGTCTCTTATTCTTTATTTTATGAGTTGCATTTCTTCTCTCTTTGGTCATAAAAATAAATAGCATTCCTGGCGGGCGCTTTGGTCCGTTTGATGACCATTAACCACATGGTCGTTCACTTATACCTTTATAATTAACAAAACATTTAAACCTTCTGCTCATTAATTTTCTCGTTATGTTTCTTTCGTGAGATCATACTGGAAAACATGATTATATGTGTTCATGGTATAAAACACTCTAATGCGAAATGCGTAATTCGACTTGGCAGTCGTAAAAGCTATAGCATCATTAAGTTATTGCCGGAAAAAGAAAAATAAAGTTGTTGAATTCTGATTGGCTTTGTTAGTTTTACTCCTGAGATTCAATTAACTTTTGGATAATGTGATAAATAGTCATAAAAAATTAAGGTAAATAAATTTTTTTTTTATGTTATAAATTGCATTTTAATCTATTTTTAATGAAAAATTTAATAAAAAAACGAAACAAAACGTGCTAGTGGCTTCAAATTGCTGATAAATGGACATCTGGAAAGTGTCATAAAGATCATAAGAGTTCGAGTAGTAAAGTGAGTTTGTGTTTAACAAAAAAAAGTTGGTGATTCCCGCGATTAAAGACCGTGGAATCGATTGTGTCACATTGGTTCTTTGACGTCAACTTTTCCGTACCGATTACTCAACTTGATCTAGCAATTTTGAACTCTATATGCCGTTAACCTAATCTTCATCGATTGATCCTTGTTAATATTCAACTTGTGATGATCTTTGATGCATTGTCGACATTCCACACGGTAGAAACATCTGTTGGCAGTCTTTTAAATATATCGGTCACACGGAAGACCAAATCAACGTTCTTTGCACTAATAATTACTCGTGGTTATTCATTTTATAGGTTATAGATTGGATACCATGAGCGCGTATACACACACACTTGGTATTTACTGACATGATATTGTGAGACGCAATAAATTGATTTGAGATATCGATGGATGACCACAAATGCAGGTGTTCACATACCGATATTAACTTTCAATTCGATTCTGGTTAATGCAGAAAATGATGCAATTTCAAATGGAGGTGACGAGATATATATATGTGTACATTTACGCAGTTGACAAGACATTCACTGTTATTTTTTTTTAATATGAATTAATACTGTCTAATTACAGAATTGTACATACTAGTTAAGAACAATCATTTTCTGATGAAACCTTCATTCGTGTTCAAGCCTCTTATGGAGGGAGTATTTAAAAGATCGTTTAAATTCTTTGAAATAATCATTTAATTTATTCAATTTTCCTCATATTGAATGTACGATTATGTCATCTGAATTTTCCCAGATTTTTTCCTCTTTTATTCTTTATCAGCTGCTCTGATTATTTTTTGGAGTCATTTTTAATTAATCAGCTTTTTTAAATCAATGAATACATTTACATGGTTAAAACTGAGTCAATGTTTTATTTTGTTATTCCTGTCTAGTATACACAAATCTAAATGTCTAAGTCAGATCAGGGTCACTGTTTAGAAAATAGCAGAAGAATAAAAGTAAAAAAAGAAGATGAAAACAGCATAAAAAGCACAGCTTTATTATGTTTGACTTTTTTATATTCACAAATAAACAGTAAATAATTTGTTCGAGCTAATAAAACAGAAACTTTCATTTACTAGTATCCAATTTTGTTTTATTTTATAAATGTTTCTCTAAAATATTAGATAAAGAAATAATATCATAAAATGAGTCTTGGTTTTGGGCGTCTATATCAAAGAATAAATTGAGTTCAGCTAACTAGCTTGATAAATGAATTGTCAATATTACGTAAAGATAAATGAAAAATGTTTTGTAAACGAATACAAGACGTTTGTCAATTTTTCAAACGATTTGTGTGTCTAGACACGGTACACAAACAGTCGCGACACTTGCGTTCTCCTTGCTTCATATTTCCACTTAATTCAAAAGTTGATTCACCGTAACCGATTTAGCTTGAACCCACACGCAATGAACACACTTGTCTCAAGACATCGTGCACCAATACTCATAAATTTGGCCGATAGACGAAACAACCCTGAGAGGGCGGAGACTACTGTTGTCTTTTCTCTCTTCTGCAGTATTACCGTAAAATCTGCATTGATTTACAGCCTCTGAAAAAACGAAAATGAAAAATAATAGTCCAATGAAATAGCATTGTAGTGATTGGAGTTTTATATTTTCATCATAGAAAAAAGATGCATTTTCGTCATTTTGTCGTTTGATATAGTAAAATATTACTTAGGAACCAGTTCTTTCCCAGAAGAAAGTTTTTACATTTCAAATTGCAATTTATTTTTACTTTTTCATTTGAAATAAGTGATTCAATTATTTGACAGAATAAATTGAATTGTTTTGATTTAATTTATCTGTCTTTAAACCTAATAAAAAAGTTGTTTGTTTTTTTTTCAATCACAAAAGACATGCAGTTGATGGCGCGAAAACACTCACTTGAATGGTCCTAAGTACATAAATCAATCACGTGATTCTAAAAATACATATCTACGCATCAGCCAAGTTCCATTGAAGAAGTTTTTTTTAATTAATATCAGACAATCTGGCTTAATATGTACTATGTGTATCATTTTAAATACACATTATATGTATACTACTCTCTCCATCAAATAAGTTTGTTTCGTTGAAAGAGATTATGAAACCTTGGGATTTATTTCTTGCCAAGTTAAAAAAAATAAATAAATTGAAGTAAAATGTTGATCTGAGATACACATTAATATAACTTCGTAAAGTTTCTCAGTTTGAAGATAACGAGTACACTTCCCTAAATCAAATAAAAAAGATTTAATGATAGTAATAAGGGAGTAAAGTAGGACTTTCGAATAATTTTTTGTGTGAAGTATTACTTGAAATATTTATGGTTTTTTTATTTTAAAATATCCATTTTTTTTAAGAAAAAATTATCAGGTAATTTTCATTATTTTTAAATTAACATTAAAATTATTACTAACAAAAAATAACCCAACTTTTTAACTGTAATTTCTTGGTTATGTTACTTGGTACTTGTTGATGGAATAATTTTTTTTAGAATAAACTTTCATCTCTAGAAATTACGAATATATATAATTCTAATTGTAACTATTTCTTATCCAGCATCAAGTAAATAATGATAACTCAGAAAACGGACATGGATAATTTGATTAATGGTGATAATCACATCTGACCAAGGCAACAATTTATATAATCTGGTATGTAAAAACAAGCTGGGTTAGAATTCTACGAAATCAATAAAAATATTCAATTGACAACTCGTTTAAAAGTAAAATAGAGTTACTTACTGAATTCTTTTGCTATAAGTCTGTCAATCACACGTTAATTATTCAGATGATTAGAGCTTTTAGCAGGTTACACTGGTTATAGCTAGTTTAAAGCTGAGTTTACTCGATAGCTTTCTAACTGGCCCAATTTGTAATCATGATCAATTAGACCAGTGACCGTGAAAAGAGGCAACTTTGATCAAGTGGATAAGAATTAATCAGCTTACTGCATATGACTCAGAGATCTGCTCTGATATTAACGAAAGTTAGTTCGAGAAAGAGGGTTAATGTATTGTATCATTACGTAGAATTTTTCATTGTGATAGTTAAGGTAATTATCCCAGTAGAAAATTTTCTTACAAGTTTTTTAACTGCATTATAATTGTAGAGCAGGGGAAAAAACATTATCTTCCTCTGAAGGAAAAACATCTCACATCTTAAAATCGAAATATTTTCAGCTAAAGATGATAATTTTACTATGTAATCTAATGATGTAATGTGAATGATGACATTTGATAGTTTTTCAATCAATATTCAAGAACAGAGTTGTCAATAACATTATAAAAAAATCAAGAAACTAATGAATATGTAATTGAGCCTTCAGTGAAATGTCGTTCAATTTCGACTTTTTATTGTTGAGAAAGAAAAATTAATTTTGTTGCTAAACAAGCAGTGAATTATATAATTATCCAATTTATAATTGGATAAAAGTTTTTTTTTGTTAAATTATAATTGGCATATTGAAGTAGAAGTCCATTAACTATAGTTAATGGACTTCCAGTTCAAAATCTCAATAATTTTTTATTCCAAGATATATATATTTTGAAATAAAAAAAAATAAAAATTCATTAATAATTAATGTAATCATGAAGAAGTGGAACTCCACTTCAAGTTTTTAATTAGTGAAGTTCAAGTTTTTTCCCCATCAAACTTCTTCTTCACATTATCATTAAAAACAACAGAATATTACTTCAGACTATAAAAAACAAAAATAATTGTTCTCCTTATTAAGAAAATTACAACCAAATCTTCAGCTCCAGTTAATTATTGTGTTTAATATTAAAGTTTTTTGTTCAATATTTTTTTAATTATAATCAATTATATATAATTAAAGAAAATTAATAACATATTCAACTTTTAACTTCAAAGGTAATTTTTTGGTTTAATTACTTGACAATTGCTGCATTAAAAGTGGATAAAAATACTGTAAATTCATTCAACAGGTCAAGAAATGAGTGATGCAAGCACTACCTGATGTTGTATAATAAAATATGTCGATGCCCACGTAAAGGAGGTGCTGCAAATAGCAAGAGGTGATGACAAATAATGGATGATGGTCAATTGTATACGATACCGAATGTAAAAACACGAATAGCTACAAGTCTGAACACCTGTGCGTCAGTCGTCTGAACGCGAATAAAACGGCGTCGCGCTGTCTGGATGAACTCGACGAGACCTAATCATACAGAAATGCATGCGCCAAGAGCAATTAATCTTGCAAGCACGACGGCTGAAGACTTATACACACATGATAATATACTTACATGTATAATATATCAACTAGTATCAGATTTTTAGATTGGATCATTTTTTATGTTAATTTATAATTTATTGGGGTTACCAACTTTATTACAGAATACAGCTTACTTTCATAAATATCGCTATTTTTCAATACTGGTTTTTTGTCATATTCATTAATCAATAACTTGAGGAATGTGATATTTTAAATGGTGGCTATATAATAATATGCGGATGCCATGGGATCAAGACTAAGATGAAGTATATAATTACGAATACATTACATGAAGTAAAGGGAAGTTGATTAGTCTCGAGTATTAACTTAAGTAAAAATCTCTTGGCATGCATGCGAGCATGTCGGCTTTTCAGCAGCTAAATAGAGGGGATGATTGAATGAAAGAACTGGTTTGCATCAGCATCATTGGAGCACACATTCATCAACTACAATAAAACATTACATATGTAATTGATAAACGATCTTTTTTTTTAGCTAACAATACATTTTTTTTTTGTTTTAACTGATATAATCGGTCTTAACGCACTTTTTATTAAGATTTTTATTGTTTTTTATAACATTTGAGATGGTTAGAAAATTTTTTTTTCTATTATTGAAAATGAATACTTTTTACTGGTCTCTATGACTTCTTTATCTCTGAAAAATGATGCAAAATTAATCAACATTTATCATTAAAGATACGAGATCATGCGTAGAAAACATGACATTGTGCGTAGTAAGTGAATCCGATAATTTGTCATATATTTCATCATTTGACTTTACCAGAATCTGACGTCAATATAAAATAAATGTAATTTGATAATATGCGCATTTAAATTATACGCAGTTTAGGGTGAATAAGCCATCACTTATAATTCGCACAATCTTTTAATGGTTCAGTTGCAAGTGATAAAAAAATGCACTTTCATTTCCTGGGAGGAAAAAAATTTTTTTTTTTTCATAAGATAGGGAAAAGTTTGTAAATCCGGATTTAAATCTGTAGATGCTAGAAATAGAAATTCGTTTAAATTAATATGAAAAAATACACAAAATATTAATCATTTTTACATTTTTTTTTTTCATTTTAATCTAAAAATAAATGTTAATCGAAAAAGAAAATTAGCTTCAATGAATAAATGTTTTTTTACACATGTCAGACTTGATTGGTAAAATGTAAATCTTTTAACTCTTCAGCTACCTTTAGTGAATAAGTATATCAAAAAGTTATTTTTTATTCTTCAATGAATTTGTGATTAAAAAAATTAAATAATAATTGTATTAGGAGTTACTGATGATTCAAAAGATATTTTGAAATATTAAATATAAAAAAAATGTTTAAAAACTGATTATATTTAACTGCTACTAAAATTTCTTTTAAGAGTGTGATGAGCAATACTTGGAGTAACTATTGTTGTTAAATCATTTGGCAAGACGAAAAATCAAGTAATGTCGCTCACTCATCCACTTTATAATTGTACAGACTTGAGGGTGAAAGGAGGGGGGAGCTTTTACGCAACACGTTGGCCATTGCATCTGCCAAGAAAATCCAAAGTGAAATTGCTTCCTGTCTTCTTGGAAAATTGTCTGGCCTCACAGTATTTACAGACAAAAATTGATGTTTGTTGAACTCTCCCGCATTATATTCTCACTTTGTAATTCAATTTTTTTATTTAAATTTTTTATACTTTTAAAAATAATTGGATTAACCGTCATAATAAAATTAGTTTGTTAAGCTTCAATGATCTTTCACTAAACCATGGTGGTATAGTCAATTATCATTTTTATGCACACTTTAGATGATCATTAGTATGCATACCAACATAAAATTTCTCATAAACATGTTATTAATTTGATGATGCTGATGAGAACAAAAATTGATGGTAAATGCATGATGAACAGCTCTGAAGACATTCATTAATGAGTGTAATAAGACTTAGCCTCCGGGTTAATGTGTGTCTTAGGCATCCAAGATACAAAACAAAAATTAACTCAAGATGTTAAGGAAGGGATAATTTGAGAGTTTTATCACTACATAAATAAAATTTATGACAATTTTTATTCGTTTGGGTTTCATCATTTTTGGCTGATATTTAATGAAAATTTATGAGTTTCATTAATTTTATTGCAAATAAAAATAATCATAAAATTCTCCAATTTAATGATTAAACATTGCAGATGATGGAGATCGATATTTCAAAAACAAACAAGTATTTAAGCTTTATTTTATAACTTCATGGATGAATAAACAATTATTTTATGAAAAATCATAATAAATTAAAATTAAATACACATTTATTTTTTTTATTTGGAAAAATAAACTTTAAATAAAGAGTATTGTTTATGATCATCATGATGAAGTGACTGAGAATTTATAACAAAAATGAAGGGCTGCAACTGCAAGATTTAATTTACTTCTGAGAATTAATTTCACCATTAAAGGAATCTCACACCCATTTTAATGGATTTTTTTGCATATTTGGACATTATAAAGCCACTTTCTCTTTCATTAATGCTACTAAAAGGTTCCCTGGTTGTTAATCACATGCAAATTTAATTTTTTTTCTATTAAAAATAAAATATGGAAAAAATGCAAAAAAGAAATGCTTTGTTGATTCAATCATTCATTTATTGATCCGAGAAATTGTCTGAATGATTTTGATTGGTTGATAAATTTTTATTAAAGACCGCACACAATGTTAAAAATTTTTAGTATCGTTATAATAAATATCATATCAAGACGAGACTTTTAAGTGTGAAAGTGAATTTGTAAAAGGGAGCGCAGGTCGAGTGAGATCAATAAATTGATCTATACTACTGCGCAGCAGCTGTTCTCCGGAAGTTAATGACGCAATTTATGTCTAGCATTGATGAGATTTATTTTTTTTATTGTTATTGACTTGACAAATCGCTAATTCATTATTTATCAATCAATTTATTTATAATATTTTTTTTATTTTTTTTTAACAATTAAAATCAATAAATTTTTAAATAAAATTTTATGGGTAAAAATGATTTTGTTAAATATTTTTTAGAAAACACATAAAGTGAAGAGTAATGGCGAAATCTCTTGTCTCGTGGCATACCGCCAAATCTGATTCTTCACACTTAACTAAAAGATATGTTACATAAATATCTAAAATGTACATTAAATGGATGGTGGATACATTGAAAGAAAGAAGAAAAAATATTAACGGCTTTGTATATATAAAATGGAAAATTTTTTGCATCGTTTGTATTTTTTATCTCCCCTAAATTGTTCTTCAAACTTTGGCTTTCTTCTTGTTCAAGGATTTGAGAGAGGCAATGTGGGAGAGTTGTTTTGTACCGATCCCATTGTTATATTCGCATTTAAAGAAAAAAGCACAGGGAGTGAGTAGTAAGTACTTACATTCTAAAAAATATTCTAATTTAACAAAATGTATTTATGTTAATGATTAGTTGTGCTTTTTGAATTTTTCCTATTCTTGTGATCGTTCAATAACATCTTGACTCTTAAGACTACTTGAACTTTGAAGTAAACAATAAATATTTATTTTAAAATGAAATAGTAAAAACACTGATGAAAAATAAGTCACGATAAAACAAAACAAATTTTGCAATTAAATATTTACGATAAAATTTAATAAAAATAGTGCAAATAAATATTTTTTTAAATGTCATAAGATTACAATTTATTTAATTTTTAAAATTTTTTTTCAAAAACAATTATCAGTTGTTTATAAATAATTATCTCATCAACACATGCTTCCTAATTATTGGAGATCTGTTGATACATTAGATGATTTTTAAAAATTTCCCAAATTTTTGTTGATTATAAAAAATCAATTTGTTAATACTAACATAAAAAATATTATCACCAACCACCAACTTCACTACCAGCCAGCAATACTCGACAGTCTATTTCTATTTTTATTTGTATTTCTATTTCTAATTAGATCTCTGTCTCTTTCCAAAGATCTCTCCACTATGAATGACCAGTATACTTGACTTCTTCACATAAAATAACTTTTAAACTATTTAACACCCTTCTCATTAACTACATAAAAAAAGTTTCTTCAAAAGTCCACCCAGATATCACCAACGATAAAGATCCAAAACAAAAATATAAACATTCAAGTTCAAGAAAATTGTGTCAAATGACTGCTGAGATATCAATGTAGAGATAACAGAAATATGTCAAGTATTTTGCATGTTTATAAAACAAAATAAAAATGAGTCATACCTTGATTTAGGGTGTCAAGTCAAATTGAAGCATGAAAAAAAATTGACGTTTGGATATAAGGCGACTTAACGTCATGCTGAAGATGTTCGCTGATTGGTTAGAAGTAAGACGGGCCCCCAGTTCAGCTGCTTTGACTTGACATCATTCAGTTATCATGCAAGTGTTTACAATATTATCTACTAATGCTTTTAAATTGCTGTAGGCGTTGCTCCGATTGACCAAGTAAACATCATTGACAATGAGAAGAGAATGTAACAGTACTTTATTACGACTTAAGTTAATAATATGTACACATGGTAATAAGAAATCAAGCTGATCAACCGGTCCAATAAACAGATGTAATCATGGAGATAATTGTCATTTAAATGATAATATCATTGACAAAAACCCTTGTAACTTGTTAACAAATATTTTAATTCACTCTTTTAATTAACATCTCCAATCATGTTATGTCATGGGAAAATTATGCGTTTAATAAAGTTACCCAAAGCCAGTCTCATGATAACCCAAAACCCTCTCTCCATGTACTCAGCATGTTTGCGTTATGTATTTAATAAGGCCTCTCTGATATATATCCCCACAAAAAGCTGGTATTTCTCGTAAATTCCAAGCTCAAACTTATAAAAAACTGATGGATAAGTAAAAACTAGTCTATCCTTTCAGGGTAGCAAGTAAGCTTGTTTATTAAAAATAATAAATTTATGATGAAATTTGAAATGATATTATTATCATAATGATGATTATTATGACAAAGCATAATAAATAAACGAGTGTGTGTAAATAAATAAAAATATGAATGAATGCTTTTCTGATGAATGATTTAATAACGTGAATGCAATGTGACATGGGTATTATCAAAGGTCAACCCTTTGCACAACCATTTGACTGTTCTTGCAAAAAAATATATTCTTGTTCCCCACTTCTCATCAGTTGGAAGCTATCACTCATATGCTAGCGACGATGTTGCCCGACTCTTGAGCTCGTTGTTCAAATCAGTTTTTAAATTCGAATTATTACATATTATTATAACTTCTAGCTTAGTCTTGCCCCCACCAAGGAGCACGCTAACCCATCCTATATAAACCCACGACGCTTCAACAGCATCCTCACTCTATACGAGAAGACAGTCTATGTCTAAAGCCCCGAACCGGTAGAATATACGTGCGCAATTCGTAATATCATTAATTATCGTGAATAAATTTACTCTTCATTTGTGATTTACGAGTAACATTTCCTTCTTTATTCCATTCGTTTGCTGGTCAATACTTTATTGACGATTTTGGTTCGCCTTTTCGATCATTGAAAGAACGAAAGCATTGTGATTTCTTGACCGTATAAATAAATATCATATTGCACATTGGAAATTTCGTGTGTTACGTGAAAAAGAGACCTCAGTGAAGTACTGCTGATTGACGATAACAGGAGAAGAAAATTTTATTATCAAAAGGTGATCGTTACATCACCTTAATAGTGATTAAGAACCATGGCACATCTGAGGCTACTCATTGTCATGATCATAGCTGTCTTTTGCTATGTTCCTCTTGCTGAAAGCGCGGCTGTACATGCTGAGGTATGTTTCACTTTCTTTGATACTTTATTTTAATTTCATTTATTTTTAGAGTTAAAAATTCAATAATTTATTTAATTGCAAGTTATATGGTTGCTCCGAGTAGTTTAAAGAACTTAATGTCTTTGATTTCTTGGCAGTAGAATTTAAATTAAATTTAAAATATTCTAAGTTCAATGAAAAATTAAAGATTTTGATTGGAGTAGATCTTTAGTGTAATAAGAATTATCTAATAAATTTTTGAATATATTTCAATTTTCATACTTTAAGTCAATAATTTCATTCACAAGCTAGAAAGAATTTTAATTAACAATGTAACATTGTAATAAAAAAACTTTCTCATTAAAAAAAAGTAAACTTTCTACTGCAAAAACTATAAAAAAAAATATAATAGAAAAGCTTTTTTCAAAACTTTCTTGCATTTGTTAAAAATTAATTAAAAATTTTCTACCTATGACTCTTTAGATAATGATTAAAAATACCCTTAAAATAATTAGATATGCAAAATTATTCTATTGAATTTTATTATAGATGTATATTACATTTTTTCTTTTCGAATTCAATCATTAATTGAATTAAGTCATTTTGATAGTATCACCAATAATAAACAAATAAAAAATTCTCGTTAATTACTGATTAATTATTATTAATACTAGTATTTGATAATCAGTACTTAATTATAAATAATTTGCTTTCTAATTATCTTGATAAATTAGATACATTAGAAGGATCAATATTGATTGACTAGCAAGTAGACAAGAGTTTCACACTATTCTATCAATAATTGTCTTGATATAAATAAATAATTAATATAGATAGAACATAAATCAATTAATTCTCAACTCTTTTGTCTTTATCTTCCACCATGTAATAAATATTCCCAATCAATATCGATTAAAAATCCTTCTCCATTACACGTGATTAATTATTATCTTAACATAACACAGATACACATGTATATGCAAATGCGGTGCAAGCATTGATGATATATCTGAGTCGGCGGCAGAAACCAGATAAAGTAGATAGGCACGGTGGTTTTGCAGTTATACGATCCCTCCGAGGTTTTCATTCATGAATTCGAATCACATTCATGCCTATACTCTCATTACTCGCTCGTACACTGCTCTCACGAGTCACTTCACTCATTCACTCTGTCACGGTCGCTTCCATTCAAATGCCACACATATTCTAGCTGATACGGCAAACGCGACCCAAATGATCGTTCCGGTTTATGTTAATGCTTTCCTCTTCTGAAATTATCAAATGCGCTCTTGAAAATGATCTCTTCTAAGCGTACACCTGCTTCTTGGGTTCTCCATCAGCTCTTGGATCTTCCTTCAACTCTAAAAAAAGAATTTTATAAATATTCTTCATCTTATTGATAATTTATATAACATCTAAGAATACTAATTAATTTTTTATAATTCAATAATTGATTTAACTTATAGGATTTTGCTGAAAAATTGGAACGTATTGCATTGGAAGTCAGTCCTGAGAAGCTTCAACTTGAACATGAGGCTAAATCGAGTGTCAACAAATTGGAGAAGCATTTTTGCGATAAACAACCTTGTGCTTGGGCCATATACTCGCCTTTAACAAGAGATATTAACTCATATATATCCAATACGTAAGAATAATGTTTTAATAACATTTATAAGATAAAGATGTTCATTAATATAAATAGAATTTTGATGGAAGAAAACTTTTTTTTTAGATGTGGTTGTCTTGACAAATCCTACAAATGCATACGTACTGATGATGATCTTTCAGCAGCTGCTTATGTATATCATTGTCGTCAAAATATAACTGAAGAGGACATTGAAGCTCCAGAAGAAGTCAACTAATTTATATCACTTTATTGACAATCAAATCATGAGTAATTTATCATATCTGTCATCCTTAATCGTTAGTAAAAACAAGTAGGGGAGTTTGTGTGGTTACTTCTCATAAATAAGCTCTACTATCAGTTTTTTTATATTGCAAAGTGAACAATAGTATTAATTTACAAATAGAAGAATAATATCGGTATTATTTTTTCATTTTATATTTTTTACACTGAGAAAAACAAAATGGGTTATTTAAAAGAAACCAGTACTGGTGATTGTCAATCAAATGTACTGACATATTTATATTCACATAACAAGAAAATTTTTCTGATTAAGAAAGGTGAATTAAGAAGTAACTCTTAGCAGCTCCAATTAATTTTAGGATTCATCATTACTTCATTGATTCTAGTTTGAAACGAAATTATTAATTTTCAAATGAAAATCTTTTTATCATCATTTTTTACGGTGCCATGACATAAAAAATTATAAATTAAATAGATCAACCGGAAAAATAATAGTGTAAAGTAGTTAAAGTATTTTATATAGTAAATAATAATGTAGTGCTCTCTGGAATTTCCCTTAATGTACTTAACGCATAATAAAAAATATTAGTTTATGACAAGTGAAAGGCTTGAAATTCAATAGACAACGACGCATATAAAATATGCTAAATGTTTAATTAAAAGCCTTTCCCTTTATATTTTATCTTTTATAAATATATATATGCATATATATAATACTTCACTATTTATAATAATAAAAATGTTCAAATATTTACTATTCGTTACTTAATACATTGTACAAAATTCAATTGGAAATCATATAATAGAAATTAAAAAATGCTTATACTGTAAAATATAGTATAAACAATCACAACCGATAACGTTGTTAAAAAATAAATTTTTAATATTTTATTATATTGTAAGTAATTGATAAAAAGAAACAAAGAATACTCAATGAGTGGCATGAAATTTTTTTCTTGGCTATAAAAGACCACAGATTAATTGTATCTCTATCATTCTGTCATTTTTACGATACCTGAATACGTAATAAAAATTTTGTATGTTCTTTGAAAAGAGTAAGATAAAAAATAGTCTTATCATTTTTATTATATTTTCATTCATTTTTGGTGCACTTAAGCACTGTTTTTTATTTTATTTATTATTATTATTATTATTATTATTATTATTATTATTATTATTATTATTATTATTATTATTATTATTATTATTATTATTATTATTATTATTATTATTATTATTATTATATTGATTATTATAATTATTATTAAAATACTATTACTAGTATTGTTGTTAAAAATTGAATGACTTTTCATTGTAATTATACAACTAACACCAATAGTAATTAAATAATAGAATGAAACAAATTGAATTATCAAAAAAGATAACGATTTTTTCTTCAGTTTTGCATTAATATGCAGTATTTCACTTAATTTGTAATATACATAAATAAATTATCGTGTATAATTACAAACAACAGGTTCAAAAAGTATGTAATTTTTCATTACCTGATATACACATATATATATATATATATATTATAATTTTTAATAAAAATAAAGATATTCTCAAAGAAAATAATATTATGTTGCTATATTGTTAAAATAATCAATACCTTTTATAGTTACAATTGAAAGTTTTTTAACAGCCTGCGAAAATTTTTTGAATTACGACCAGCAAGATCAGTGATTAAACACTTTAAATTTATATTTTAATCCTGAAATGATTTATTGGCTTGCCATTTACTTGATGTATAATTAATCGTAAATTATGAATGAAAATTGATGACTGTAATAATTAGAAAACTGGTTTTTACTTATTTTTTCTCGTGTATGTTAATTGAGTTTAAGACTTTGATATTAGCAACAAAATAATAACTTACATAGAGTTTAATGACATATGATTATTTATTTCTAATTGATATCTTTAAATAAATAAAAGATTTATTTAATGGAAAAATTTTCAGACATTTACACATTTTTTTATTTAGATAAATTAACTTTTTTAACAAAATTTAAATTTGTCATTAATCAGTCTTTTTTTTAATTAAAAAAAATCAGTAGTATTTATTAATAATTAATATCTTTGATACTTAATAAAATTTTTTATAGTACAAAAAAAAAAATAATAAATAAAGATTTAAAATGAATTTAATTTCGTTGGACAAAAAAATTAAAGACTTCGATTAATTTACGTACAGCAATTTACATGAAGGTGTAATTTATGTGTGATCAAGTTGTCACTAAACGAATGCATTATTATCATATCAGTAATAATCATTACTAAAAATCGACCTGTCTTAAGATATTTCAAATAACAATTCAACAAATTGATAAAGATGTATATTTAGCGAAAATCTATGTGCTCTATTTTATCCTGTAATCAGTAGAAAAGACTGGAAATTGGACTCGCAATTACTGCGTCTAACCGGAAATATAAAGTGGATGAAAGTAGTTTCCAACTACTATTGTACTTTCTTAAGGATCCGTAAAATAAACTCTTTCTATGAAATCTGTATCACCTCATTTATATGTTCGTGTTGTGTATTCAACTAATTTATATCGTTTGAATATATTTATTCATTATTTAAGATTGAATTTTATATTTTTTTTCATGAATATTTTACAATAAATTATAAGAACATTTGTAAATTAATTTTATAAAATGACATAAAGTTTCACATACGTAGATTCTTGGTTTTATATGACTTTTTAAAAATACTTTAACAATTTTAATTCATGTCATATTAAAAAAAATTATTTCTTCTTTTGGATACAATATATAAATTTTCGTAAAGTAATATAAAAACATTAAGATAATGGTAAATAAATGTTTCATATTAAAAAATATTTTATGTCTGAGAATATTTGATAATAAAAATTTAGAAAAATCTAATGCCTAAATAACTACTTCTATTGTTATAAAAAAATGTCATTAAAATACTATTTAATTAAATTAATTTATTTCTATTAGGTCTAGAATCGTTCTAAATATTCTAACATATTATAATAACATTCAATTATTCTATTTTTAGTTATTGATTTTAATACAAAAATAAATAAAAACAATTTGATTGAATATTGACATTAATCATGATTTATAATGGAAAAATAATTCGTATACTCCATTAACATTGTTTGAAAGATAATTGTTGAATAAAAATATTTTTTTTTTTAGATTTAATCAAAACGAGGAAACAAATCGAGGGTAAATATGATGTCATTTAAGTCTATTTCTGGGTCTAGACTTGGAATTACAAGCATAACAATAACATCAAAAACCTTAGAGGTAAAGAAGATTAGATCATTGTACTTGCCATGAAACCCTCAACAATAAACAAGGTAAATCAAATGTTCATTCATGTGAGTATTTTTTTAGACAAAGCTCTCAATATAAGATTAGCTATCACCATAATCATCAATAAAATATTCATCTTTATAGAAAAAATGTTGATGCATCACCAAATTTAATGAAACTCTTATGAATAAATTAATTATTTGATAAAGAAAACAATGCATCATATCTATTCAAATTCATAATCAATTGTTGATAAAAGGAAATTTTTTGTCAGTAGATAGTTTAAATATTTACTGACATTGAAAAATAATTATCTATTGGTGAAATGAGGAAAGTGTCATTTTATCTATTTCAATATCAATTATTTTTTAAATTAATTATAAAGTTGCCTCATAAGCATTAATATGTTTAAACTTATCTAGTTTTAAAGTACCATTTTTAGATTATTAATTAATAACATATTAATTTGTTAAATAATTAATAAGAATTATTCATCCTGTTATCAATCTCATTAAAGACATAGATATCCAAATATTACAAAAGTCTTCCTGCACATATTTCATCAATGAATAAAAAAATTTTAATATTGCTTGTTTTTAAAAAAAAAATTTAATAATAAAATAATTATATTTTAATAAATTTTTTGAATAAAAAATTCCTGGGAACATTGATAACAAAAAAAAAACCATTTTGAAGATTTCGTTTTTGATAGAACATTAATTTATCATCATTTATCTTCCATTAATCTATTTTCCAGTTTTAGACTTGAAACATAACGTTTTCACCAACTGATAGTTATAAAAATTATATAAATTAATATAATTCTCAGAATTCTATTTATAGAACAATATTTATTCTATAAAAGAACAATTGTTCGTGAGTATGACGTTCAATGACTTGGTGCTTTTTTCAATCAACACTAATAGAAGTTTTCTAACATATGGATTTTTTTCATTGATGAAATTATAAGAATGAGTAATATGATAGAGAACTAAGGGAATTTTCATGATGATTTCACGGAATTAAAAATGAATTAATTATTTCACATTTTACTTCATATAATTCAGTAGGGTTTTATCTCAATTTAACTCAAGATATACTTTTCCTATGAATCAATTTGATCTTTTATTCGATATAATAATGATGAAATACTATAAACCATTTACAATGAATATTTTAAATAAATGGTCAATCTTTTTAAAATAATTAATTATGTTAAAAAGGTGTAACACACCTGTGACATGAAATTACCATAAAATTATCTTGGTTTTGATGAATCATTAGACGAAAATGATCCTTCTAAGACCATTGATTCATCATTTTTCGAAATGGTATAGTCTTTTTTAACTTCATTATTGAATAAACTTAACACTTTTGTCCAATAATTTGGTTATTAATTCATTGAGGTTGATAAAAATTTGGTGAAATATTCAATCAATTAGCTAGACTGACATTATCTTTATTTACCTAAAACATTTCCACTAATTCTATCCGTCCATCTTTATGTAGGAAGATTTACCTTATCACCAAAATTTCATCTACTTCTTGTGGTTTGTCATCAAACATAGTTGACCTCCCTCCAAAGCCCAAGAGGCGTAGTAGCAGACCTTAAAAACCCAGGATATCAAGACCACATTTTCACTTTCCACAAGAAGTCGAGGTGAGACATTGAAGCTCTAGATTGATACTTGTTTTGACATCTCACGTAATTCATATCTACCAATAAACGGACATTTTTAAGTGGGAATAATATTTAATATTACCATATTAGTTGGATAATAACTTATATCAAATTGGTTTATTTAAAAATGACGGAAAGCAAATTATTTATTGTTATATTTCTTGTTACCTGCGTCTACCAAGTCTGCATTGGATCAGTAATCTTGAGATCTAAGGTAACTCATTTTAAATATTTTTTTTTCACTATTATTATCTGAAGCATGATTTTCTTCATTCAACTGTTACTCACTTGATCAATTATTATATTTTAAGAATATCATGTAAAATTTCAAAGTATTTTGAAATGTTTTAGATTAAATTAAATGAAGTGAATTAACATTGTATTGATGATTAATCATTTTAGTTCAAAAATTTCATTTTTTTCAAAAGAATAATATACTTTGGGTGCAATGGTTTTAATAAAATATTTTATCAGTAAACTTTAATTTCTTCAATGTTCCAGAATACATTCTTTCATTCTTCTGTATCAAGTGTACAGACATTTGTATTTGTCAACGGGTTTCTTACCAAAGCACTTTTCTATTTTAATATTCGTAGAATTTAGGGAATGATAAGACACACATCATCACTTATTGATGTTCATACAACTATTTATTTCATATATCTGTACGATAAAGATGTTTCTCTACCTAAAAAAAATAGGCACGTGAAAATTATATGATGTGTTCATTGATGAATCACAATGGCCCTAACATATTTTCCTGCTTACAATTAAGTTGAATCAAATTCATTAATTGAATTATTTATTTCATCAATCTTGTAATAATTGAACAACAAATTCATACCACTTTTTATATCAAGAAAAAAATAACTAAATATATAAGATTACAAGTATGTATTTATTTTTTATCTTCAACTGTTGATAATAAATCAATTAATTATTTCTTATATATATATTTAATTAAATTATCAGTTAGTAATAGTAACTTGTCTTAGTTGTGGTAGAGTTTATAAACATATTGAAGAATGAAAATAATTTCTTCAAATTAAATGAACTTTAATCGTATATTAAACGTAAGGGGTATTACTAGTATATATGTATTGTCGTCAGAACGTTATATATTACCGTCAAAATATTATTTTTATTAACAAGAGAATTTATATTGTCAGCATTTCGATTCTATAGCTATTCATGATATATACTATTCTCCGAATATTGTTCACATTTGTTGATTTATATTCAAAGAATGCGGAGATTATAGAGGAGAAAAATTTATGAGCTCTTTTCATTAAATCCTTGGAAATAGCTCCTTAAATTTTGTTATAAAATTTCATTCATTTCCGCCTAATTTTTATTAAATATTACTTTTTTTCATCATTATACGTTATTATTTATCTGACATTTATTTTTGTAAAATTAATAATTAATTTAGATAAATTAGTTTGTACGTCAATGATTTTTATAAGAATGATAAAGAAAAACTTGAAGACGTCAGAAAAATTATTCAGCTAACTCTTAATCCTCTCCCTTATTATCATCTTTCCCATTTACTTTCTCACACATTTTTACTTACATATTTTCCGGAATTTTATACTTCACTAATACGTATTAATATACCGATTATAATGTCTATTATTTATAAGCTTCGGGTGTATTATTTGCATTATTGAATTTTAATCAAACTAGTCAAACTTGTTTTATGAGTTCAACGTTCGAATTGCACAATTTTTTAAAATGTCAATCGAAATCCATTTTTTATCACTTGCTTTCAATGTCAGTGTGTTCATCTACAACATCTGTATCTCCATAGATAAATATTAGTGACCTGTCTCTTTATATGTACATTTACAATCATACTGACTTCTCAACGAAATGAAAAACAAATCTCAGTATCTCTAAATTTAGAGTTTTTCACACAATTTTCTACGTTTCGTTTTTCCTCTAAACTACGTATTACTATTTTCATGATAAAATTATCAATTTTTTTAAATTTTATGTACACTGAATTCATTTATTTGTATTTGAACCATCCAACAAATAATTCAATTCAACAAGTAATAGTTGGACCTAGAGTAAAAATCAATAGAAAATGAAGTCTTCAGATAATTATTAAAAAAAAATAATAAAACTTATATAATAACTAGATAGGATTGAATTTAAAACAATATGTAAATATACTAAGAACAATAAATACTTGAATAAAACCTGTTGAATTTGCTCCTGATTAATAAAAGTATGTTTAAATTCTAGGACGAAACAACTCCAAATCCAATGAAAGAGAATCCTAATTCTATAAGTCAACCAGAATCACGTTCCAAAGACATTATTATTGAAAGATTGAAAAAAAGTATGAAGTTCAATGAAACATCATTAGACTTTTGTGGTACAGCTCCTTGTGGATGGTGTCCGTATGATGATGCACTGCAAATCACGTTGGATTTTATACCTAATCCGTAAGTGAAAAATATTATTTTATTTTCAATGTATGTAAAATAATTTATAATTATGTAAACAAATTATTTTAATTTTTTAATTATATTTTTTTGTAGATGTGAATGTCGTAATCATCAAAGATGTTTACGAGAAAGGCCAATCTATTCTGGATCTTATTATGTATATTATTGCAGTGACAAAGTAGTTGAGGATGATTACTATGATTCATGTACATCAGATTGGAGATAGTGTAATTTTTCATTAAGATAGTATTTAAAAATTGTAATAAATTTGGACATACTTTTGTGTATTTTAATATTTAACTTATCAATATTGTTGTAGATTTATAAGATTTATGTACTTATTACAATATAAGTATTTTAATTTAGAATTATTAAGTAAGTAATGACATAAATTATGTTTTGTGATTTTAATTTTTGACTGCAAAAATAAATACACAAAAGTTATTTTATATGTTATTTCATTAATTTACTGTACTTTATCAACTAAATAATGTAGTTAAATTAGTAAAATTTCTAATACTACTTACATCTTTTGCCAATTAATCATACCACACTTCAGATGATGTGATTTGTTTATATTCATGATGATTGTGAAAATTTCATCAAGTGAATAATTTATGGATCGATTAATTGTAAATGTTAATTCGAAATGATTAAAAATTAATTGTTTATGTTGAAAGTAAAGTTTATTTAAATTTTATGTTGTTATTTATATCTTCAATAGTTCATGAACTCAACACATTTGAATATTTTTTTCTCGATATTTATAATCTAGGGATTTTTCTGTTTATAAGTTATTACACTGTTGGCATCTTTTGACATTTTTTCATTTATTTTATAGCACGTAATGTGTGTCTATGAATACATGGTAAGACCATGCTCTTTCTCCAGCTAAATTTCTAAAGAAAATAAAATTTACACTGGAAAGAATTTTTTTCATCAACTTTAAAGTTGAACAATAATAAATAAAAGTTTTGTTTGAATCATATGATGTATTTAACATAATAATAAGCGTTTTTTCGGTTTGAATATTTATTATTTAAAATACCAAAATCAAATGCAGAGCTACAGCCGCTTTTTCGGCAGTTATAGATGTCGCGATAATCACTACTGGCAAAAAATTTAATGCAAATTGAACCATTTTTATTATTATTTAATTGCAATATTTGTAAAAACTGAATTTTCTTTTATATATGTTCCTATATCAATTTTATTCAGAATTGTCTTTTACATTTTTGAAATCTAGTTGAAGAATAAATACTAATTTGCTCCATACATCTATTACTAGTCATGTGTTACATGTGTCTGACAAAATTTTTGATAAGACTACTTTGACGTTAAACTTATACCAGTTGTCATAGTATTATTAATAAATTGTTCATTGGTAAATACGAAACTTTAATTGTTTAATATATTTTTAAACGAATATGGCAGAGTGTAGTGAATATATTAGAAGTCAATTTCCAACGATTGATGATGATTTATATCATTACGTCGAAGGTAACATTATTTTTAACCTAAAACGGAGTAATCATGTATTGACAATAGACTTGATTAACAATGAATTGAATGACGTGGTGTTTCAGGGATTCTTGATAGTTCTAAAGACGATTTTGAAGATGGAGAAGAAGTTTATGAAGCTATTGGACAAGTTTTACATGAGGTATCAGAGAAATCTGAAAACGAGGTTAGGTCTGTACATTATTTTTTAAAAATATTTTTATTAACTAAAAAAATTTATTTAAAGATATTTCTTTGATGAAATATTTTATGAAAAACACTGATCTTTTATAATGTAAGAAATTTTCATTTTTTATTAAATTTTTAGGGATATATGCAGCAAGTTATTGACCATCCTAAAAGGAGGTTCATATGATGGTGGAGAAAATGAAAGAGAAAGGCGAAAAAATGGAGTGAATAAAGTATTAAATGCCCCAGTACACTTAGGTGCAATGGCTGCAACTTTAGAAGCTCAAGTAGAACAAATTAAAAGTATATGGGTGACTACTAGAGACGATACTATGGTACAAATCTGTTATAAATATTTTAATTAATCATCATCATAATTATAATTTTCTAATAGATTTTTTCACTCACTGCATCTATTAATCCTTTTTTTTTAATACCTTCAGAAAGTAGATGCAAAAAAGTTAGAAAAAGCTGAGGCAAAGCTTCAGCAAAAACAAGAAAAAAGAAATGGATTAGACCTTGGAAATAATACAAAGATTAATAGCATAAATCAATCAATAGAACTAGCAAGTGCTAGTCAAATGATGAGCAAAAAAGATAGCCGTATGGAAAGTAAAGGAGGCACAAATAAAACTCAAGACATTAGAATTGAAAACTTTGATGTTGCATATGGAAATAAAATCTTGCTTCAAGGAGCTGATTTAACATTAGCTTTTGGAAGACGATATGGTCTTATCGGTCGAAATGGTCTGGGTAAAACAACACTACTTCGTATGATTTCTAGGTAAATAAGACAATCTACTTTTACACATACATGAAAAATCTGATTTTCATATATGAATAAGGTAGATATCTTTAACAATGAAATCTTTGATGTTTTAATTTTCTTTTATTCAAAATTTATAAAAAATTTATCAGTTTATTCCAATGAGACTATTAGTTATCAACTTTAAATTTCTTATATCGATTTATTCCTTATTGTGCGATTAGCATTTAAATGAATAATTTAGGTTAGTAATTAGTCAAAGTTCAACGGTTCTAAAAATAATGAATGATCATCTTATCTTCGATAATTACCATCATGTAATATAACTTAAACTCTTTCAAAGAAGTAACCTATTAATTTTCATAAAAAAATAATATTATTTAATAATTACAATAATCAATGATTTTTCAGCAAGCAACTGAGAATACCATCACACATACGTGTTCTTCATGTCGAACAAGAAGTAGCTGGTGATGATACATCAGCTTTAAATTCGGTATTAGAATGTGATGAGGAGAGAAATTCTTTGTTAAAACGTGAAGCTGAGCTTCAGATACTTATTGAGAAAGAAGGAGGAAAGAGTGATGCTCTTGGCGAAGAATTAGCAAAGGTTTATGAAGCGATGCAACATGCTGAAGTGGATAAATCACCAGCGAAAGCTAGTGCAATTTTATCCGGACTTGGATTTTCAGTAGAACGACAATCTTGGCCTACGAAATCATTTTCTGGTGGTTGGAGAATGCGACTTGCTCTTGCCAGAGCTCTATTTTCTAGACCTGATCTTTTACTCCTTGATGAGCCGACGAACATGTTGGATATCAAAGCAATCCTTTGGTTAGAACGATACCTTCAGTCGTGGCCAACAACACTACTTGTTGTTTCTCACGATAGAAATTTCTTAGATACTGTACGAAAACTTTATTCAATACTTATTTAATATCGTAATTAAAAACTTTAAATTAATTAGTTAAATAAATTGTTGCAGGTTCCTACAGATATATTGTACCTGAAAGGCCAGAAAATCGAAGCGTATCGTGGCAATTATGAACAGTTCGAAAAAACCCGAGGTGAACGTGAGAAAAATATGCAACGCGAATATGAAGCTCAACAAGCAAAACGAGCACATGTTCAAGAGTTCATTGATCGTTTTCGTTATAATGCTAATCGTGCCTCTTGTGTGCAAAGTAAAATCAAAATGCTTGAGAAGTTGTGAGTTTAAATAATTCTATGGCAACTCTTCATTTTTTATTTTTATATAACATTTATTCATGAAATTTTTCCATTTTTTAGGCCTGAATTAAAACCAGTGGAGAAAGAGCCAACAGTGACACTGCGTTTCCCTGACGTGGAGTCACTTAGTCCGCCTATTCTTCAACTTAATGAAGTCTTTTTCCGCTATGCCGGTTCGACAAATAATGAATACGTACTTTCTAATGTTAATCTCACTGCCACACTACAGTCACGTATTTGTATTGTTGGAGAAAATGGAGCAGGAAAGACGACGTTATTAAAAATTATTACGGGTAGTTTAAGTCCAACACATGGAACCCTACATGTCCATCGGAACCTCAAGTTCGGTTACTTCAGCCAACATCATGTTGATCAGTTAGATATGAGAGTGTGTTCTGTGGAATTATTGCAGAATCATTTTCCAGGTAAATTATTACATGATCTTTTCCGAACTATGATTCATAACTGCACTTTATTTATAGGTAAACCTATTGAAGAGTACAGACGTATGTTAGGTAGCTTTGGGATAAGTGGAGATCTAGCTTTACAAACAATAAGCTCTTTATCCGGAGGTCAAAAGTCTCGAGTTGCTTTTGCTCTTATGTGTGCTGCAAATCCTAACTTCCTTGTTCTTGACGAACCTACCAATCATCTTGATATCGAATCGATCGAAGCTCTAGGAAAAGCTTTGAATATTTGCCAGGTAATTATTATTATTTTTAGACTTTTTCCATTTAAAAGTAAACTTGAAACGAAGATGAATTGCATTCTGGTTGCAAGGTTCTTATATAAAAACTTCAACTTCTTCAGAACTTTAATAATGGATGTATTCACGCTCTAGAAACGAAATCATTTCTGGTCTAGCGTCTTTTATCCATTATGAAGATTTAAAGTACGATATATTCTTACAAATATTTCAAAAAATAATCCTGGCGAAAGCATTATTTACTTTTAAATGAGTTATTTTAAATAAAACTAAATTGAAAGAAGAAAATACATTTATAATTCTGTTGTTAATTAATTAAACATTTTATTTATTCAGGCTGGTGTCATCTTAGTATCTCACGATGAACGATTAATACGAATGGTATGCACAGAGCTTTGGGTGTGTGAAAAAGGAATTGTCAGATGTGTTGAAGGAGGATTCGACGAATACCGAAAGATTGTAGAAAAAGAACTTGAAGCGAATTAGTTAATTAAATATGAATTATGTATCATTTTTCTTACTGATTCCAAGTTTCAATAATATGCTGCACTAATTGAGTATTGCATTATTTATATTATTTATATGATTATCATGGAAAATAACAATTTCATGCAGCTCAATCATGTTACCAACTGCCTTTAAAAAGGCCTTAGCTAATTCAAGCATTCGCGATACCACGTTACTTTACATTTTAAAACAACGATGGTGAACGAATGTAAATGATCAAAAATAATTCGCTGATTCTTTTCACTCTTGTTTGCATGTCATCTAAATAAAATGAATAATTGTTGTATACGTGTTGATATTTTTTTCTTCTTTGTTTACTACTTTTTCATTTATTATTTTTAAAATATAAAAAAAGAATAATTATTCAAACTATTAATAATATTGACTTATTAATTCAAACATTGTAGATTTGTCTAAAACATTTTTTTCTATTTAAATAATTAAGAAAACAATATTAATAACATACAATAAAATTTTATGGCAATCAAATGTTAAAAAGAGATAGTTAATTTAGTTACAGTGGATTCTGTTTCTGCTTGATGCTATTCAAAATATCAAATAGAAACAGAATATTATGTTACATAAAAATTTGGAATTTTACTTATTACAAGTTATCATTTTACAACAAGTGCATTGCAAGACTATCGAATTACAATTTAGTGTATAATTATTACATTGCAAATACAATAGAATTTTTTAATTTATTGAATATTAATCTAGACCAACGTGGTCTGTTATATTTAATTGCGCGTAATAATCGCGTTTGGCTTCAATCGAAATAAATATATCCAATGGCTATGACTAAATTTTTCGACATTTACGGCATATTATTTATATATATACAAAAAAATTATTTTTTCATAAATTAATAATGATTAGTATTATTAATTATAAATACAAGTTAAATTTACAAATAATTATTTTAACATGCTGATGACGCTGCATTATGTTGCCACTGTTTCCCCCCTGCTGAGGCATTTAATTGAAGAACAGAACTAGGGCTAGGATTTGATTGAGGTGGTGCCGGAGCTTGCTGTTTAGCTGCTGTAATATTTGGTTAATTAATTAAATGCTATTTTATTCTTAATGAAATTTTGTACATATAAATTAGGATGCTGTATTACATGCTCCATAGCCATGATCGAGTAGTTTTTAAATACAAAATAGATGATGGAATACATATAAAGAAAGTAGACGTGCATCTTAAAAATTCTATAAATTTATTTAACAGTCTTAGTTAATAATATAAGACATAAACCAAAGTAAAGTAATTAGAATAATGTGATAAACATCTCCTGAATGTTAAGAGAAAAGAAAGTTGAATAATTCATGCTGACAGAAAGGAAAAATTGAAGGTGCTTACAATGAGAACTAAATATAAATGGAACAAAAAGATTGAAATTTAAACATTTAATGGGGTAGATTGACGTCTAAGTGTAAATCCAAGAAGCGAGTGTGATTGGTTATTAACCTCACCATTTTTGCTGTTGTAAAGTTTCGGAACTCCTCGAAATGGCTCGGGTGATGGAAAAGTGATGATAGAATGAAACATTTCACTAAATCTGACTTCTAAATCAGCAGAATTGTTGCTCGTTGATGATTGCCCATTAGACAATGATAAATTTCTAGTTGGAGGTGTTGGTGGCAAAGGTGCAAGTCTTTGATGAGTTAAATTCGAACGATGCGGCGGAGGTGGGGGCGGTGGAGGCATACTGGGTGCCATCACTGTAGGTCTTCCAGGAGGAGGCGGCGCCACTCTTGTAACAGAAGCTACTGGAGGACCTTGCGGAGGAGCTGGTGGAAGAACTTGAGAAACTGGTGTGGCTGGAGCTGGTTTAGATGTAGGTGGTGAAGGTGGTCTTGCTACTGGTGGCCTTAAGACACGATTTATTGGCCTGTGCTGGGTTTCATTTAAACAATCCTGAGACTGATGAAGAGATGAAGGTGTTGGTGCGAGTACTGGTGGTGATCGAGGTAATCGCATACTTTGTGCTCGCGATACACTTCCTCCAAGTAATTCCGGCTTTTTTGGGGGTGGATGTGGTTTGTGTAATGTCGATGTTCCTGGCGGTTTTGGAGCTAACATTGGCTTCCCAAAGCCTTTATTTGGTGACTCATTTGGTCCATCCGTTGTACTTTGCTTTAAAATTGATAAAATAAAATTATTAATTGTCTACAATTATATTACTTAACACATCTGTTTTTAAAAGTTAATCAAAAATTAGTCACAGGTTTTTTTTATACAATGTTCAGCTGTACTTCTATTTTTAGCCTGCTATCATATAGGTTGAACATTTGTGGATTTGTATTCATACCTGAGGTAAAGATATAAGGGGTTTTTGAGCAGCTGGCGGTGGAACTGGAGGTGGTCCTCGTTTCATTGTACCAGTGGTATTGATATTAGTTACAACAGTATTGGCACTAAGAGCTGGATTATTTCCAGAATTTGAAATAGTCGATGAATCTCTTTCAACAATCGTACTTCTGAGACCTGTGGGTTTTAACTTAGGCATTCCACCAGCAAATAAGCCTCCAAGCCCCATTGGAGTACTGTTGTTGTTATTACTAACACTACTAGCGGTACCAGACTGAGGCGAATTAATAGTGGAATTGTTGCTCGTGCCATTCTTCACTTTGCCTGTGAGAAAAAAAAATGAAAGTCATTTAGAGAGTGAATTAACTTTTAAATATACATTACAGAGGAACAAACTTACCAGATATACAAGGGGCACTTTTATCAACAGTCACTGTTTTTTTTAAAGTTTTTCCTGCTCTAATTGACTGTAATAATTGGTTTCGCCCCTGATCACTGCTACCCGAATTTCCTAAATTAAATGCAGGGGGTGGAGGTGGCGGTGGTGCTGACATTATGATTATTTAAATATCTACAAAAAATAATAATAACAATTATTATGACTGTGATTAAATAAGGAAGAGATTAGTAATAACTTTGGAGTTTGAACAAACAAGGACGCGTGACTCACAATTTAGGAGTGCCGTGATTTATTTCGAACATCTTTTTATTGTAAGCCAAACTATGTTATCTCCACTAACAAATTGGTTGCGTGAAACATGATAGTAGTAATTATTATTTAAATAATGAAGTAATACTTGAGAAAAAGTATTAATATGAAATCACAAGTGTTAGTGCTTATAAAATTTAATACAAGTATAAAATTTATTAGAAATAGTACAATATAATTTATGTAAATATGGATAAAATAATATTAAAAAAACTTTTATCAATTTTTTAAAGTCAATGACATATTTACCTCCCACAGAGTTGAAGATTTGTCAATGTGTAGGACCTTGAATCATCAAAATTCACCTGACTTGATATCCATGTCACCAATTAAAGCCTTCCTAACATAAATTGTAATAAAACTTTACTTCGTATTGCTTTGTTTAGACGAAAACTTTTCAGAATCTAGGTTATTTATTGAAAAGAAACAATTAATTGTCAAATACACTAGATCGTTCACCACCCACGAGTGCAAATATATTTATAACACTTTAGGCTCGAGTTCACCATTAGCAAACTGCTAATCATAGCTGCCAACTTCTGCCAGACACTGATACCAACCCAAATAAATTAAAGAACCCGATCATAACATACATAACCTAAAATTTGTTATAAAAAAGTAATGCAAAGTTATTGTGCAATTCGTGTAAACAGGTAATTATAAATTAAATAAATTATTAAGATGCTGTTAATATTTAAATAAGTTCTTTAATTTTTAATTTATTTGGATTGGTACTAGTGTCTGGTAGAAGTTGGCAGCTGTGATTAGCAGTTTGCTAATGGTGAACTCGTGCCTTAGTTACACTCAGAGAACGATCGTGACGACTACAAAGCATACAAACGATGAGTAAAATGTACACTCGGCGTCATTAATGCCTGGTTCATCAAAAACTTTGATACCATCCGAGCAATTATCGATGGAGTAGTTTTTTTTCAAACAGAGATTCTATATCTAAACTAATTTAGAAAGTTTATGATTAAATACTCTTTTAGATAGTCCCTATAACAATAGACTATCTAAACATTTTTGAACCTTAATTTAAATAATAATAATGAATTTAAGTAATAATTATAATTTAAACTTACTTCTTCAGTCATTATGAAACAATCGTGACCATTAATGTTAGTTTGATCATAGTATTTATAAACTTAAGTTTATTATTAAATTATAATCATTATTGAAATTTTCTTGTTTATTATTTAAATTAAGGTTTAAAAATTTTTTAGTCGGGATATTCTATTGTTATAGGGACTATCTGGAAGGGTATTTAATCATAAACTTTCTAAATTAATATAGATGTAGAATCTCTGTTTGAAAAAAAAACTACTCCATCGATAATTGCTCGGATGGTATCAAAGTTTTTGATGGACCAGGCAATAATGACGCCGAGTGTACATCATTTACTTGTATTAAAAATATTGAGAACAAAATACAATTAAATTAATTTCAAATTGTAAAAAAACTTGTAACTTTCAATAAAAAAAAATTATTGAAAATACGAGTACAATTATTGTTCATAAAAAGAATACAAACTGACTGTTGTGAAAAAACTTATTACCTTAATTTTGTAGATATTTATTTTATCTGAAATAGAAAGTTAGCACGGAACAAGTAGAATATTCACTTCTGTGGATAATACAGATTTTTCGTTCTATACATATAATTTACTGATTACAAGTGTAACAATTACATATTTTTTGAATATTGTTGATGAAATTCTCATAGACTGTTTAATTGCATTATATACAAAGATTATGAATATGATAAATATTGTTTACATTGAACATGATTATTGTTTACATATCAAATGGATAATTTATTCTCTTATTTCATTTTTTATATACGAAAATTATACAGTTACATCGTTCACTTCTCTCAAAATAAACTTTCTATTCCGACTATACATTTTACTTAAATCCAGTATACAAATTACTTAAAGGAGAATACTTTTTTTTTAAATTTTCAAGATAATTTACTCGAATTAAGAATAATTATTGAGGAAAAATCAAATTTATTTTGTTTGTTTCGGAAAAATAGTTTTTCCACCACTAGTATACCGTTTTTTCAACTCTTGTATACTAATTACTTGTAAAAAAAATATATTTTCCAGTATATTTATTGGAATGTGTTGATTCTTAGAGCATATCTAGAGTTTTTGATCAAATAATATCGCGACTTTCAGGTGGACTTGAAGGACTTGGCACACTTGTTGCAGTTACGGGACTCAAACTCTCGCCAGTTTGTTGTCGATTGATAATTTAAAAATCGTTTTGTAACAGTAATAAATCGCTTTTATCAGTGCGCCTATTGGTACTGCAATCAATTATTTTTTTTTTAGTTCAATTAAGCCCCATGAACTTCGCTTCTGGGCTGCCGAAATTTGTACAGTATGGAAGAATGTCAATCTTTGGGAATGGTATGAACCATACATCTTCAATGGATCGAATAAAAAAATCAAGGTCAATTATTTGAAGCATCTAAAAGTTTTAATGAAAAATCAGTAAAGTCATCAAAAAGTTGAATATGACAAACGCGCAAAAAGGTTAAATAATCTAGAAAAAGAAATGAATAAGCAGATGACGATTATTCAGCAAAGTGAAGGGATTAACCAAGATATTTTAAATCACTGGAATCAAACAAGAGCCTTTTGTATGGAGGCAAAAGTACGCTTTTGTACTTTATTTCAAAACAGCAAGTTTTTTACAATATTGATCATCTAAAGAGACTGCAGTTCCTGGCCCGATTTGAGTAGTCCCAATAGCCCATACTATGCCTGCATTAGACAATTGATGACGTTTTCTTTTAAGCAACATAGGCTGCAACTTTAAAGTAAGCAATCTTCGAAGTAAAGAGAAAATTGTACGTTAATGAGGGATTTCCCAGGTACTCGGTGACGGGACGTTGAACAATTATAAAGATACAAAATTATAATGCTTCGTAAAATTAAAATTACAGGCAAACTGTATCGATGAATCACTCAAATGTACCTTTCTTTCAATAAATGATTTCGTTTCATTAAAACTAATATGCTTTCAACGATTTATATAAACTTAACATTATTAGAACTTTACATAAGTTTAAGTGATTAATTGTTAAAAATTTCAATTGTACAATGTCAAGAAGATAGCGTAGTACACACTTAATAGTTGTGCTCAAAAACTCATTATTAAGTGAATTCTAACAAAAGTTAGAAAAATGTGTCAGTTAGGACTTAATACAAATTAATACCATAATTTTCTCATTCAAAAGTGAAGCTTTTTCCCAAATCTCAATCTTCTTAATTAATTATCCGATAAACAATTCTTATATAGTATTAAATAATAATTCTCGAGGAGAAAGATACTCATCCCCCCTCAAAGGCTCAAAAGTTCGAATATAACGTCTTCAGATCAACGATGGTCAAGTAATCCAACACTTCTGTCGATACACTCAGGAAAAAGTTATGATTAATATTTGAACTAAAGTATTCTCTAGCAGATTTTTGCAGTTTATATTGTCTATATCAAATTTGTGCATCTCGAAGTCGAAATCTTATAATACCATATAAAATGGAAACTTTTCATTATAAATGGGCATGACACGGCAGGGTGACGGTAAAAATTACTATACACATTATAAGAATTACTGTGCACATTGTTGAATTAACTAAACTGCATAGTAATTTTTAGGGTGAAATTAGAGTAAAAATAACTATGCAGTTTAGTAAATTCAACAATGTGCACAGTAATTTTTACAATGTGTATAGTAATTTTTACCGTCACCTTGCCGTGTCATGCCCATTTATAATGAAAAGTTTCCATTTTATATGGGTATTATAAGATTTCTTGGATTTTTTCATATCTTAAAAGAACTTTGACTGCTACAATATTTTCAGAGTTACAAGCTTCAAAAAAAGGTGTGCGACCTTCCTCATCGATAGCTTCAATATTTGCCTTATGCTTAGCAATAGCTGTATTATTTGGAGAGTTGTTCTAGATTCATAACAACCAATACGGTGAAGAGGTGTTTCACCATTCCGATCCACTATATTTGGATTAGCATGATTTTCTAAAAGAATTTTAATTGCTGCAATATCCCCAAATTTACATGCTTTAAAAAGTGGTACCCAACCGTTTTGGACCCCTCTATTTTCCAGGAATGCTCGATGTAACATAGTTTGGTGATTTTTGATAAAATTATGAAATTTTTTAAAAAAATTTTATGTATTAACACGGAAGTAAACACAAACACGTATTAATGAACATACATATAATGTCACTGAAGTGTCATTTACTCCGAAAGGAGTCAATGTAAAAGTTGTGCTTTTATTATTAAACTTTTTGCACTACCAGAATACATTAACTATTATTTACCTAAATATTGTACGATTTTATCGACAAATATAGACGTGGACAGTTGGTCTAAACAAGACGTTCCTTACACACTTCTGTGAGCAAACTGAAAATCTTCACTCTCTGGTAGTCTCCACCAACTCTAGTTCCACTGTGCGCATGCCCTAAAAATTGAATACGCCTAAAGTCCATATAGTCCAATCAATGGAAGTTTGAAATTATTATTTTGGGCAGAGAGAATGAAATTAATGTAAAAATGTGCGTAAGGGTCGTAGGAATGTTAATGCATTTCTACATGCCTCCATTTTATGATCGAGATTCATTTGATATTCATGCATGATTAAAGATAAATTAACATTAATTAGCGATAATCTTGATAGAAAAACAAAAATAAATAAGTATAAAAATAAATAAATTAACTAAAGCTAGTATAGATATTACAAGTGGGAAAATTTTAAGTAGTAATCACGGAGAAAAATGAATGCCGAAATTTTTAGTTTAGGTAGATATTTAAAAAAACTCGAGGAATTTGAAGAACTCGTTTTAGTTATGTAATTGAAATTTCAGAATATCATCATTATTAAAATTAACAACACGTGTACTACATATTTCGCTTGCAACCAGTACAGTATCATATTTTAGGATGTATCGCAAGTCGCAGGTAGAACGAGGGAGAATAATGGGTCTTATCCCTCCCATGGACTTTGGGCGTATTCAATTTTTAGGGCATGCGCAAAATGGAACTAGAGTTGGTGGAGACTACCAGAGAGTGAAGATTTTCAGTTTGCTCACAGAAGTGTGTAAGGAACGTCTTGTTTAGACCAACTGTCCACGTCTATATTTGTCGATAAAATCGTACAATATTTAGGTAAATAATAGTTAATGTATTCTGGTAGTGCAAAAAGTTTAATAATAAAAGCACAACTTTTACATTGACTCCTTTCGGAGTAAATGACACTTCAGTGACATTATATGTATGTTCATTAATACGTGTTTGTGTTTACTTCCGTGTTAATACATAAAATTTTTTCAAAAAATTTCATAATTTTATCAAAAATCACCAAACTATGTTACATCGAGCATTCCTGGAAAATAGAGGGGTCCAAAACGGTTGGGTACCACTTTTTAAAGCATGTAAATTTGGGGATATTGCAGCAATTAAATTCTTTTAGAAAATCATGCTAATCCAAATATAGTGGATCGGAATGGTGAAACACCTCTTCACCGTATTGGTTGTTATGAATCTAGAACAACTCTCCAAATAATACAGCTATTGCTAAAGCATAAGGCAAATATTGAAGCTATCGATGAGGAAGGTCGCACACCTTTTTTTGAAGCTTGTAACTCTGAAATATTGTAGCAGTCAAAGTTCTTTTAAGATATGAAAAAATCCAAGAAATCTTATAATACCCATATAAATGGAACTTTCATTATAAATGGGCATGACACGGCAAGGTGACGGTAAAATTACTATACACATTGTAAAAATTACTGTGCACATTGTTGAATTTACTAAACTGCATAGTTATTTTTACTCTAATTTCACCCTAAAAATTACTATGCAGTTTAGTAAATTCAACAATGTGCACAGTAATTCTTATAATGTGTATAGTAATTTTTACCGTCACCCTGCCGTGTCATGCCCATTTATAATGAAAAGTTTCCATTTTATATGGGGTATTATAAGATTTCGACTTCGAGATGCACACAATTTGATATAGACAATATAAACTGCAAAAATCTGCTAGAGAATACTTTAGTTCAAATATTAATCAATAACTTTTTCCTGAGTGTATCGACGAAGTGTTGGATTACTTGACCATCGTGATCTGAAGACGTTTATTCGAACTTTTGAGCCTTTGAGGGGGGGAATGAGTATCTTTCTCCTCGAGAATTATTATTTAATACTATATAAGAATGTTTATCGGATAATTAATTTAAGAAGATTGAGATTGGGAAAAAAGCTTCACTTTTGAATGAGAAAAATTATGGTATTAATTTGTATCAAGTCCTAACTGACACATTTTTCTAACTTTTGTTAGAATTCACTTAATAATGAGTTTTTTGAGCACAACTATTAAGTGTGTACTACGCTATCTCTTGACATTGTACACTGAAATTTTTAAACAATTATCACTAACTTATGTAAGTTCTAATAATGTTAAGTTTATAGAAATCGTGTGAAGCAATATTAGTTAATGAAACGAAATCATTTATTGAAAAGAAAGGTACATTTGAGTGATCATCGCTACAGTTTGCCTGTAATTTAATTTTACGAAGCAGTATAGTTTGTTATCTTTATAATTGTTCAACGTCCCCGTCACCGAGTACCTGGGAATCCCTCATTAACGTACAATTTTCTCTTTTACTTCGAAGATTGCTTACTTTAAAGTTGCAGCCTATGTTTGCTTAAAAGAACAAACGTCATCAATTGTCTAATGCAGGCATAGTATGGCTATTGGGATCTACTCAAATCGGGCCAGGACTGAGCACCTGGGTACCTATTGTAATTTCATTGAGGATCTTACAGTAGAACCAAGAACAGAATCGTCTGAATTTCCTACCCAATAGAATAGATGGCATGTCAAATGATT